>NW_027596831.1:5000-148211 GCF_964194155.1 Cetorhinus maximus
ACGACCTCTGAACCCACCGTACGACTCCCCGGACACACTGCATGACCTCTGAACCCACCGTACGACCCCCTGGACACACTGCGCGCCCTCTGAACCCACCGTACGACCCCTGGACATACTGCATGACCTCTGAACCCGCTGTACGACCCCTGGACACACTGCATGACCTCTGAACCCACCGTATGACACCTGGACCCACCGTACGCCCCCATGGGGTGGGGAGAGAGTTGTCCCAGACCCTAGCGCCCACCTTTGTAGTATGCGGCCTGCAGCAGGTAGAAGTGGGAGGGCAGGAAGTTCTCCAGCGCCGCGGTCCTGCCCGGTTTGGTCGCCAGATCCCCAACGCAGGCCTGGTAGCAGCTCAGCACCTGGACGTAGTGACCTGCAGGGGGAGGAGACAGGAGTTAGACCGGCCACTCGCAGCTTCCCGGCCCCCACCCACACTCTCTCGCAAACTCCCCGGCCCAGCCAAATCAGCACCGGCGGAGTCCATTCGGCCTGTTGCCCCGGTACTATCCCTACGCTGGAGAGCGTCTGACACCCGACTCGTTCCACGTGTTCCTGTAACCGGCTCCCCCTCCGAGTATCTCTCCGATTCCCCCGCCCCTCCCTCACATCGAGTGTTCCTCGATTGAACCTCCGCCATCTCAGGGAGCGACTTCACCATCACAACAACTCACTGGGTCAAAAAATAACCCCTTCCCCCTCATCCACCCCCTCAACCCGGGTCCATTTCCAAATTCTCATCAATCAGTGTCCATCTGGTCACCGACCCACCTCTCCTTGGAAACGCTTTGACTCAATCGAAGCCCCCTCGAGATTTTGAACCCCTCAATTTATTGTCCCTATCGGTTTATTGTCTCTATCGGTTTATTGGCTCTATCGGATTATTGTCCCTATCGGTTTATTGTCCCTATCGGTTTATTGTCTTATCGGTTAATTTATCGGTTTATTGTCTCTATCGGTTTATTTATCGCTTTATTGTATCTATCGGTATCGGTTTATTGTCTCTATCGGTTTATTGGCTCTATCGGTTTATTGTCCCTATCGGTTTATTGTCTCTATCGGTTTATTGTCCTTATCGGTTAATTTATCGGTTTACTGTCCCAATCGGTTTATTTATCGGTTTATTGTCCCTATCGGTTTATTGCCCCTATCGGTTTATTGTCCCTATCGGTTTATTTATCGGTTTATTGTCCCTATCGGTTTATTGTCCCTATCGGTTTATTGCCCCTATCGGTTTATTGACCCTATCGGTTTATTGTCCCTATCGGTTTATTTATCGGTTTATTGTCCCTATCGGTTTATTGTCCCTATCGGTTTATTGTCGCTATCGGTTTATTGTCTCTATCGGTTTATTGTCTCTATCGGTTTATATATCGGTTTATAGTCCCTATCGGTTTATTGTCTCTATCGGTTTATTTATCGGTTTATTGTCTCTATCGGTTTATTGTCCCTATCGGTTTATTTATCGGTTTATTGTCTCTATCGGTTTATTGACTCGGTTTATTGTCTCTATCGGTTTATTGTCACTATCGGTTTATTGTCTCTATCGGTTTATTGTCCCTATCGGTTAATTATCCCTATCGGTTTATTGACCCTATCGGTTTATTGTCTCTATCGGTTTATTGTCTCTATCGCTTTAATGACTCGGTTTATTGTCCCTATCGGTTTATTGTCTCTATCGGTTTATTGTCCCTATCGGTTTATTGTCTCTATCGGTTTATTGTCCCTATCGGTTTATTGACTCGGTTTATTGTCCCTATCGGTTTATTGTCCCTATCGGTTTATTGTCTCTATCGGTTTATTGACTCGGTTTATTGTCCCTATCGGTTTATTGTCCCTATCGGTTTATTGTCCCTATCGGTTTATTGACTCGGTTTATTGTCCCTATCGGTTTATTGTCTCTATCGGTTTATAGTCCCTATCGGTTTATTGTCCCTATCGGATTATTGACTCGATTTATTGTCCCTATCGGTTTATTGTCCCTATCGGTTTATTGTCGGTTTATTGTCCCTATCGGTTTATTGCCCCTATCGGTTTATTGCCCCTATCGGTTTATTGTCTCTATCGGTTAATTGTCCCTATCGGTTTATTGTCCCTATCGGTTTATTGTCTCTATCGGTTAATTGTCCCTATCGGTTTATTGTCCCTATCGGTTTATTGTCTCTATCGGTTTATTGTTGGTTTATTGTCCCTATCGGTTTATTGACCCTATCGGTTTATTGTCCCTATCGGTTTATGGTCCCTATCGGTTTATTGACCATAACGGTTTATTGTGTCTATCGGTTTATTGACTCGGTTTATTGTCCCTATCGGTTTATTGTCTCTATCGGTTTATTGTCTCTATCGGTTTATTGTCCCTGTCGGTTTATTGACTCGGTTTATTGTCCCTATCAGTTTATTGTCCCTATCGGTTTATTGACTCGGTTTATTGTCCCTATCGGTTTATTGTACCTATCGGTTTATTGTCCCTATCGGTTTATTGTCCCTATCGGTTTATTGACTCGGTTTATTGAACCTATCGGTTTATTGTCTCTATCGGTTTATTGTCCATTTCGGTTTATTGTCTCTATCGGTTTATTGTCCCTATCGGTTTATTGACTCGATTTATTGTCCCTATCGGTTTATTGTCTCTATCGGTTAATTGTCTCTATCGGTTTATTATCCCTATCGATTTACTGACTCGGTTAATTGTCCCTATCGGTTTATTGTCTCTATCGATTTATTGTCTCTATCGGATTATTGTCCCTATCGGTTTATTGTCCCTATCGGTTTATTGTCGGTTTATTGTCCCTATCGGTTTATTGTCTCAATCGGATTATTGTCCCTATCGGTTTATTGTCCCTATCGGTTTATTGTCTCTATCGGTTTACTGTCTGTATCGGTTTATTTTCTGTATCGGTTTATTGTCCCTATCGGTTTATTGTCCCTATCGGTTTATTGTCTCTATCGGTTTATTGTCCCTATCGGTTTATTGTCCCTATCGGTTTATTGTCGGTTTATTGTCCCTATCGGTTTATTGTCTCTATCGGTTTATTGTCCCTGTCGGTTTATTGTCCCTATCGGTTTATTGTCTCTATCGGTTTATTGTCCCTATCGGTTTATTGTCCCTATCGGTTTATTGTCGGTTTATTGTCCCTATCGGTTTATTGTCTCTATCGGTTTATTGTCCCTGTCGGTTTATTGTCTCTATCGGTTTTTTGTCCCTATCGGTTTATTGTTCCTATCGGTTTATTGTCCCTATCGGTCTATTGTCCCTATCGGTTTATTGTCCCTATCGGTTTATGGTCCGTATCGGTTTATTGTCTCTATCGGTATATTGACCCTATCGGTTAATTGCCCCTATAGGTTTATTGCCCCAATCGGTTTATTGTCTCTATCGTTTTATTGCCCCTATCGGTTTATTGTCTCTATCGGTTTATTGTCCCTATCGGTTTATTGTCGGTATATGGTCCCTATCGGTTTATTGTCTCTGTCGGTATATTGTCTCTATCGGTTTATAGTCCCTATCGGTTTATTGTCGGTATATTGTCCCTATCGGTTTATTGTCTCTATTGGTTTATAGTCCCTATCGGTTAATTGTCCCTATCGGTTTATTGACCCTATCGGTTTATTGTCTCTATCGGTTTATTGTCCCTATCGGTTTATTGTCCCTATCTGTTTATTGTCTCTATCGGTTTATTGTCCCTATCGGTTTATTGACTCGGTTTATTGTCCCTATCGTTTTATTGTCCCTATCGGTTTATTGTCCCTATCGGTTTATTGACTCGGTTTATTGTCCGAATCGGTTTATTGTCCCTATCGGATTATTGACTCGGTTTATTTTCCCTATCGGTTTATTGACTCGGTTTATTGTCCCTATCGGTTTATTGTCTCTATCGGTTTATTGTCTCTATCGGATTATTGTCCCTATCGGTTTATTGTCGGTTTATTGTCCCTATCGGTTTATTGTCCCTACCGGTTTATTGTCCCTATCGGTTTATTGTCTCTATCGGTTTATTGTTCCTATCGGTTTATTGTCTCTATCGGTTTATTGTCTCTATCGGTTTATTGTCGGTTTATTGTCCCTATCGGTTTATTGTCTCTATCGGTTTATTGTCCCTATCGGTTTATTGTCGGTTTATTGTCCCTATCGTTTTATTGTCCCTATCGGTTTATTGTCGGATTATTGTCCATATCGGTTTATTGTCCCTATCGGTTTATTGTCTCTATCGGTTTATTGTCTCTATCGGTTTATTGTCGGTTTATTGTCCCTATCGGTTTATTGTCTCTATCGGTTTATTGTCCCTGTCGGTTTATTGTCTCTATCGGTTTATTGTCCCTATCGGTTTATTGTTCCTATCGGTTTATTGTCTCCATCGGTTTATTGTCCCTATCGGTTCATTGTTCCAATCGGTCTATTGTCCCTATCGGTTTATTGTCCCTATCGGTTTATTGTCCCTATCGGTTTATGGTCCCTATCGGTTTATTGTCTCTATCGGTATATTGACCCTATCGGTTTATTGTCCCTATCGGTTTATTGCCCCTATCGGTTTATTGCCACAATCGGTTTATTGTCCCTATCGGTTTATTGTCTCTATCGGTTTATTGTCTCTATCGGTTTATTGTCCCTATCGGTTTATTGTCGGGATATTGTCCCTATCGGTTTATTGTCTCAGTCGGTATATTGTCTCTATCGGTTTATTGTCCCTATCGGTTTATTGTCGGTTTATTGTCCCTATCGGTTAATTGTCTCTATTGGTTTATTGTCTCTATCGGTTTATTGACCCTATCGGTTTATTGACCCTATCGGTTTATTGTCTCTATCGGTTAATTGTCCCTATCGGTTTATTGACTCGGTTAATTGTCCCTGTCGGTTTATTGTCTCTATCAGTTTATTGTCCCTATCTGTTAATTGTCTCTATCGGTTTATTGTCCCTATCGGTTATTGACTCGGTTTATTGTCCCTATCGGTTTATTGTCCCTATCGGTTTATTGACTCGGATTATTGTCCCTATCGGTTTATTGTCCCTATCGGTTTATTGACTCGGTTTATTTTCCCTATCGGTTTATTGTCCCTATTGGTTTATTGTCCCTATCGGTTTATTGACTTGGTTAATTGTCCCTATCGGTTTATTGTCCCTATCGGTTTATTGACTCGGTTTATTGACCCTATCGGTTTATTGTCTCTATCGGTTTATTGTCCCTATCGGTTTATTGACTCTGTTTATTGTCCCTATCGGTTTATTGTCCCTATCGGCTAATTTAATCGGTTTATTGTCCCTATCGGTTTATTGTCCCTATCGGTTTATTGCCCCTATCGGTTTATTGACTCGGTTTATTGTCCCTATCGGTTTATTGTCCCTATCGGTATATTGTCCCAATCGGTTTATTGACTCGGTTTATTGTCCCTATCGGTTTATTGTCTCTATCGGTTTATTGTCCCTATCGGTTTATTGTCGGTTTATTGATCCTATCGGTTTATTGTCTCTATAGGTTTATTGTCCCTATCGGTTTATTGTCGGTTTATTGTCCCTATCGGTTTATTGTCCCTATCGGTTTATTGTCTCTATCGGTTTATTGTCCCTATCGGTTTATTGTCGGTTTATTGTCCCTATCGGTTTATTGTCTCTATCGGTTTATAGTCCCTATCGGTTTATTGTCTCAATCGGTTTATTGTCTCTATCGGTTTATTGTCCCTATCGGTTTATTGTCGGTTTATTGTCCCTATCGGTTTATTGTCTCTATCGGTTTATTGTCCCTATCGGTTTATTGTCGGTTTATTATCTCTATCGGTTTATTGGCCCTATCGGTTTATTGTCTCTATCGGTTTATTGTCTCTATCGGTTTATTGTCCCTGTCGGTTTATTGTCTCTATCGGTTTATTGTCCCTATCGGTTTATTGTCGGATTATTGTCTCTATCGGTTTATTGTCCCTGTCGGTTTATTGTCCCTATCGGTTTATTGTCCCTATCGGTTTATTGTCCCTGTCGGTTTATTGTCCCTGTCGGTTTATTGTCTCTATCGGTTTATTGTCTCTATCGGTTTATTATCCCTATCGGTTTATTGTGTCTATCGGTTTATTGTCCCTATCGGTTTATTGTCTCTATCGGTTTATTGTCCCTATCGGTTTATTGTGTCTATCGGTTTATTGTGCCTATCAGTTTATTGTCCCTATCGGTTTATTGTCGGTTTATTGTCCCTATCGGTTTATTGTCTCTATCGGTTTATAGTCCCTATCGGTTTATTGTCTCAATCGGTTTATTGTCTCTATCGGTTTATTGTCCCTATCGGTTTATTGTCGGTTTATTGTCCCTATCGGTTTATTGTCTCTATCGGTTTATTGTCCCTATCGGTTTATTGTCGGTTTATTATCTCTATCGGTTTATTGGCCCTATCGGTTTATTGTCTCTATCGGTTTATTGTCTCTATCGGTTTATTATCCCTGTCGGTTTATTGTCTCTATCGGTTTATTGTCCCTATCGGTTTATTGTCGGATTATTGTCTCTATCGGTTTATTGTCCCTGTCGGTTTATTGTCCCTATCGGTTTATTGTCCCTATCGGTTTATTGTCCCTGTCGGTTTATTGTCCCTGTCGGTTTATTGTCTCTATCGGTTTATTGTCTCTATCGGTTTATTATCCCTATCGGTTTATTGTGTCTATCGGTTTATTGTCCCTATCGGTTTATTGTCTCTATCGGTTTATTGTCCCTATCGGTTTATTGTGTCTATCGGTTTATTGTGCCTATCAGTTTATTGTCCCTATCGGTTTACTGTCCCTATCGGTTTATTGACTCGGTTTATTGTCCCTATCGGTATATTGTCTCTATCGGTTTATTGTCTCTATCGGTTTATTTATCGGTTTATTGTCCCTATCGGTTTATTGTCTCTATCGGTTTATTTATCGGTTTATTGTCCCTATCGGTTTACTGTCTCTATCGGTTTATTTATCGGTTTATTGTCCCTAACGGTTTATTGTCCCTATCGGTTTATTGACTCTATCGGTTTATTTATCGGTTTAGTGTCCTATCGGTTTATTGTCCCTATCGGTTAATTGACAATCGGTTTATTGTCCCTATCGGTTTATTGACAATCGGTTTATTGTCCCTATCGGTTTATTGTCCCTATTGGTTTATTGTCCCTATCGCTTTATTGACAATCTGTTTATTGTCCCTATCGGTTTATTGACTCGGTTTATTGTCTCTATCGGTTTATTGACTCGGTTTATTGTCTCTTTCGGTTTATTGTCCCTATCGGTTTATTGACTCGGTTTATTGTCCCTATCGGTTTATTGTCCCTATCGGTTTATTGTCACTATCGGTTTATTGTCTCTATCGGTTTATTGTCTCTATCGGTTTATTGTCTCTAACGGTTTATTGACCCTATCGGTTTATTGTCCCTATCGGTTTATTGACTCGGTTTATGTTCTCTATCGGTTTATTGTCCCTATCGGTTTATTGTCCCTATCGGTTTATTGTCCCAATCGGTTTATTATCCCTATCGGTTTATTGACCCTATCGGTTTATTGTCCCTATCGGTTTATTGTCTCTATCGGTTTATTATCCCTATCGGTTTATTGACCCTATCGGTTTATTGTCTCTATCGGTTTATTGTCCCCATCGCTTTAATGACTCGGTTTATTGTCCCTATCGGTTTATTGTCCATACCGGTTTATTGTCTCTATCGGTTTATTGTCCATATCGGTTTATTGACTCGGTTTATTGTCCCTATCGGTTTATGGTCCCTATCGGTTTATTGACTCGGTTTATTGTGCCTATCGGTTTATTGTCCCCATCGGTTTATTGTCCCTATCGGTTTATTGTCTCTATCGGTTTATTGACCCTATCGGATTATTGACTCGGTTTATTGTCCCTATCGGTTTATTGTCCCTATCGGATTATTGACTCGGTTTATTGTCCCTATCGGTTTATTGTCCCTATCGGTTTATTGTCGGTTTATTGTCCCTATCGGTTTATTGCCCCTATCGGTTTATTGCCCCTATCGGTTTATTGTCTCTATCGGTTTATTGTCCCTATCGGTTTATTGTCCCTATAGGTTTATTGTCCCTATCGATTTATTGTTGGTTTATTGTCCCTATCGGATTATTGTCCCTATCGGTTTATTGACCCTATCGGTTTATTGTCTCTATCGGTTTATTATCCCTATTGTTTTATTGACCCTATCGGTTTATTGTCTCTATCGGTTAATTGTCCCTATTGGTTTATTGTCTCTATCGGTTTATTGTCCCTATCGGTTTATTGTCCCTTTCGGTTTATTGTCCCTGTCGGTTTATTGACTCGGTTTATTGTCCCTATCGGTTTATTGTCCCTATCGGTTTATTGACTCGGTTTATTGTCCCTATCGGTTTATTGTCCCTATCGGTTTATTGACTCGGTTTATTGTCTCTATCGGTTTATTGTCCCTATCGGTTTATTGACTCGGTTTATTGTCCCTATCGGTTTATTGTCTCTATCGGTTTATTGTCCCTATCGGTTTATTGTCCCTATCGGATTATTGACTCGGTTTATTGTCTCTATCGGTTTATTGTCCCTATCGGTTTATTGACTCGGTTTATTGTCCCTATCGGTTTATTGTCTCTATCGGTTTATTGTCCCTATCGGTTTATTGACTCGGTTTATTGTCCCTATCGGTTTATTGTCCCTATCGATTTATTGTCTCTATCGGATTATTGTCCCTATCGGTTTATTGTCCCTATCGGTTTATTGTCGGTTTATTGTCCCTATCGGTTTATTGTCCCTATCGGTTTATTGTCTCTATCGGTTTACTGTCTGTATCGGTTTATTTTCTGTACCGGTTTATTGTCCCTATCGGTTTATTGTCGGTTTATTGTCTCTATCGGTTTATTGTCCCTATCGGTTTATTGTCTCTATCGGTTTATTATCCCTATTGTTTTATTGACCCTATCGGTTTATTGTCTCTATCGGTTAATTGTCCCTATTGGTTTATTGTCTCTATCGGTTTATTGTCCCTATCGGTTTATTGTCCCTTTCGGTTTATTGTCCCTGTCGGTTTATTGACTCGGTTTATTGTCCCTATCGGTTTATTGTCCCTATCGGTTTATTGACTCGGTTTATTGTCCCTATCGGTTTATTGTCCCTATCGGTTTATTGACTCGGTTTATTGTCTCTATCGGTTTATTGTCCCTATCGGTTTATTGACTCGGTTTATTGTCCCTATCGGTTTATTGTCTCTATCGGTTTATTGTCCCTATCGGTTTATTGTCCTTATCGGTTTATTGTCCCTATCGGATTATTGACTCGGTTTATTGTCTCTATCGGTTTATTGTCCCTATCGGTTTATTGACTCGGTTTATTGTCCCTATCGGTTTATTGTCTCTATCGGTTTATTGTCCCTATCGGTTTATTGACTCGGTTTATTGTCCCTATCGGTTTATTGTCCCTATCGATTTATTGTCTCTATCGGATTATTGTCCCTATCGGTTTATTGTCCCTATCGGTTTATTGTCGGTTTATTGTCCCTATCGGTTTATTGTCCCTATCGGTTTATTGTCTCTATCGGTTTACTGTCTGTATCGGTTTATTTTCTGTACCGGTTTATTGTCCCTATCGGTTTATTGTCGGTTTATTGTCTCTATCGGTTTATTGTCCCTATGGTTTATTGTCTCTATCGGATTATTGTCCCTATCGGTTTATTGTCTCTTTCGGTTTATTGTCCCTATCGGTTTATTGTCGGTTTATTGTCCCTATCGGTTTATTGTCTCTATCGGTTTATTGTCCCTGTCGGTTTATTGTCTCTATCGGTTTATTGTCCCTATCGGTTTATTGTTCCTATCGGTTTATTGTCCCTATCGGTTTATTGTTCCAATCGGTTTATTGTCCCTATCGGTTTATTGTCCCTATCGGTTTATGGTCCCTATCGGTTTATTGTCTCTATCGGTATATTGACCCTATCGGTTAATTGTCCCTATCGGTTTATTGCCCCTATCGGTTTATTGCCACAATCGGTTTATTGCCCCTATCGGTTTATTGTCTCTATCGGTTTATTGTCTCTATCGGTTTATTGTCCCTAACGGTTTATTGTCCCTAACGGTTTTTTGTCCCTGTCGGTTTATTGACTCGGTTTATTGTCCCTATCGGTTTATTGTCCCTATGGGTTTATTGACTCGGTTTATTGTCCCTATCGGTTTATTGTCCCTATCGGTTTATTGTCTCTATCGGTTTATTGTCCCTATCGGTTTATTGTCCCTATCGGATTATTGACTCGGTTTATTGTCTCTATCGGTTTATTGTCTCTATCGGTTTATTGTCCCTATCGGTTTATTGTCTCTATCGGTTTATTGTCCCTATCGGTTTATTGACTCGATTTATTGTCCCTATCGGTTTATTGTCTCTATCGGTTAATTGTCTCTATCGGTTTATTATCCCTATCGGTTTATTGACTCGGTTAATTGTCCCTATCGGTTTATTGTCTCTAAAGATTTATTGTCTCTATCGGATTATTGTCCCTATCGGTTTATTGTCCCTATCGGTTTATTGTCGGTTTATTGTCCCTATCGGTTTATTGTCTCTATCGGATTATTGTCCCTATCGGTTTATTGTCCCTATCGGTTTATTGTCTCTATCGGATAACTGTCTGTATCGGTTTATTTTCTGTATCGGTTTATTGTCCCTATCGGTTTATTGTCTCTATCGGTTTATTGTCCCTATCGGTTTATTGTCTCTATCGGTTTATTGTCCCTATCGGTTTATTGTCGGTTTATTGTCCCTATCGGTTTATTGTCTCTATCGGTTTATTGTCCCTGTCGGTTTATTGTCCCTATCGGTTTATTGTCTCTATCGGTTTATTGTCCCTATCGGTTTATTGTCCCTATCGGTTTATTGTCTCTATCGGTTTATTGTCCCTATCGGTTTATTGTCGGTTTATTGTCCCTATCGGTTTATTGTCTCTATCGGTTAATTGTCCCTGTCGGTTTATTGTCTCTATCGTGTTATTGTCCCTATCGGTTTATTGTCCCTATCGGTTTATTGTCCCTATCGGTTTATTGTTCCAATCGGTCTATTGTCCCTATCGGTTTATTGTCCCTATCGGTTTATTGTCCCTATCGGTTTATGGTCCGTATCGGTTTATTGTCTCTATCGGTATATTGACCCTATCGGTATATTGCCCCTATAGGTTTATTGCCCCAATCGGTTTATTGTCTCTATCGTTTTATTGCCCCTATCGGTTTATTGTCTCTATCGGTGTATTGTCCCTACCGGTTTATTGTGTCTATCGGTTTATTGTCCCTATCGGTTTATTGTCTCTATCGGTTTATTGTCCCTATCGGTATATTGTCGGTATATTGTCCCTATCGGTTTATTGTCTCTGTCGGTATATTGTCTCTATCGGTTTATAGTCCCTATCGGTTTATTGTCGGTATATTGTCCCTATCGGTTTATTGTCTCTATTGGTTTATTGTCGCTATCGGTTAATTGTCCCTATCGGTATATTGACCCTATCGGTTTATTGTCTCTATCGGTTAATTGTCCCTATCGGTTTATTGACTCGGTTAATTGTCCCTGTCGGTTTATTGTCTCTATCGGTTTATTGTCCCTATCGGTTTATTGTCCCTATCTGTTTATTGTCTCTATCGGTTTATTGTCCCTATCGGTTTATTGACTCGGTTTATTGTCCCTATCGTTTTATTGTCCCTATCGGTTTATTGTCCCTATCGGTTTATTGACTCGGTTTATTGTCCCTATCGGTTTGTTGTCCCTATCGGTTTATTGACTCGGTTTATTGTCCCTATCTGTTTATTGTCTCTATCGGTTTATTGTCTCTATCGGTTTATTGTCCCTTTCGGTTTATTGTCTCTATCGGTTTATTGTCTCTATCGGATTATTGTCCCTATTGGTTTATTGTCTCTATCGGTTTATTGTCCCTATCGGTTTATTGTCCCTTTCGGTTTATTGACCCTGTCGGTTTATTGACTCGGTTTATTGTCCCTATCGGTTTATTGTCCCTATCGGTTTATTGACTCGGTTTATTGTCCCTATCGGTTTATTGTCCCTATCGGTTTATTGTCCCTATCGGATTATTGACTCGGTTTATTGTCTCTATCGGTTTATTGTCCCTATCGGTTTATTGACTCGGTTTATTGTCTCTATCGGTTTATTGTCCCTATCGGTTTATTGTCCCTATCGGTTTATTGTCCCTATCGGTTTATTGTCCCTATCGGATTATTGACTCGGTTAATTGTCTCTATCGGTTTATTGTCCCTATCGGTTTATTGACTCGGTTTATTGTCTCTATCGGTTTAATGTCGCTATCGGTTTATTGACTCGGTTTATTGTCCCTATCGGTTTATTGTCCCTATCGATTTATTGTCTCTATCGGATTATTGTCCCTATCGGTTTATTGTCCCTATCGGTTTATTGTCGGTTTATTGTCCCTATCGGTTTATTGTCTCTATCGGTTTATTGTCCCTATCGGTTTATTGTCCCTATCGGTTTATTGTCTCTATCGATTTACTGTCTGTATCGGTTTATTTTCTGTATCGGTTTATTGTCCCTATCGGTTTATAGTCGGTTTATTGTCTCTATCGGTTTATTGTCCCTATCGGTTTATTGTCTCTATCGGATTATTGTCCCTATCGGTTTATTGTCTCTTTCGGTTTATTGTCCATATCGGTTTATTGTCGGTTTATTGTCCCTATCGGTTTATTGTCTCTATCGGTTTATTGTCCCTGTCGGTTTATTGTCTCTATCGGTTTATTGTCCCTATCGGTTTATTGTTCCTATCGGTTTATTGTCCCTATCGATTTATTGTCCCTATCGGTTTATTGTTCCAATCGGTCTATTGTCCCTATCGGTTTATTGTCCCTATCGGTTTATGGTCCCTATCGGTTTATTGTCTCTATCGGTATATTGACCCTATCGGTTTATTGTCCCTATCGGTTTATTGCCCCTATCGGTTTATTGCCACAATCGGTTTATTGTCCCTATCGGTTTATTGTCTCTATCGGTTTATTGCCCCTATCGGTTTATTGTCTCTATCGGTTTATTGTCCCTATCGGTTTATTGTCGATTTATTGTCCCTATCGGATTATTGTCTCTATCGGTTCATTGTCCCTATCGGTTTATTGTCGGTTTATTGTCCCTATCGGTTTATTGTCCCTATCGGTTTATTGTCGGATTATTGTCCCTATCGGTTTATTGTCCCTATCGGATTATTGTCCCTATCGGTTTATTGTCTCTATCGGTTTATTGTCCCTATCGGATTATTATCCCTATCGGTTTATTGTCCCTTTCGGTTTATTGTCCCTATAGGTTTATTGTCTCTATCGGTTTATTGTCCCTATCGGTTTATTGTCTCTATCGGTTTAATGTCCCTATCGGTTTATTGTCTCTATCGGTTTATTGTCCCTATCGGTTTATTGTCCCTATCGGTTTATTGTCTCTATCGGTTTATTGTCGGTTTATTGTCCATATCGGTTTATTGTCTCTATCGGTTTATTGTCCCTATCGGTTTATTGTCTCGATCGGTTTATTGTCCCTATCGGTATATTGTCTGTATCGGTTTATTGTCCCTCTCGGTTTATTGTCGGTTCATTGTCCCTATCGGTTTATTGTCCGTATCGGATTATTGTCCCTATCGGTTTATTGTCTCTATCGGTTTATTGACCCTATCGGTTTATTGTCTCTATCGGATTATTGTCCCTATCGCTTTATTGTCTCTATCGGTTTATTGTCCCTATCGCTTTATTGTCTCTATCGGTTTATTGTCCCTATCGGTTTATCGCCTCTATCGGTTTATTGTCCCTATCGGTTTATCGTCTCTATCGGTTTATTGCCCCTATCGGTTTATCGTCTCTATCGGTTTATTGCCCCTATCGGTTTATTGTCTCTATCGGTTTATTGCCTCTATCGGTTTATTGTCTCTATCGGTTTATTGGCTCTAACGGTTTAATGCCAATATCGGTTTATTGTCTCTATCGGTTTATTGTCCCTATCGGTTTATTGTCCCAATCGGTTTATTATCCCTATCGGTTTATTGACCCTATCGGTTTATTGTCCCTATCGGTTTATTGTCTCTATCGGTTTATTATCCCTATCGGTTTATTGACCCTATCGGTTTATTGTCTCTATCGGTTTATTGTCCCCATCGCTTTAATGACTCGGTTTATTGTCCCTATCGGTTTATTGTCCATACCGGTTTATTGTCTCTATCGGTTTATTGTCCATATCGGTTTATTGACTCGGTTTATTGTCCCTATCGGTTTATGGTCCCTATCGGTTTATTGACTCGGTTTATTGTGCCTATCGGTTTATTGTCCCCATCGGTTTATTGTCCCTATCGGTTTATTGTCTCTATCGGTTTATTGACCCTATCGGATTATTGACTCGGTTTATTGTCCCTATCGGTTTATTGTCCCTATCGGATTATTGACTCGGTTTATTGTCCCTATCGGTTTATTGTCCCTATCGGTTTATTGTCGGTTTATTGTCCCTATCGGTTTATTGCCCCTATCGGTTTATTGCCCCTATCGGTTTATTGTCTCTATCGGTTTATTGTCCCTATCGGTTTATTGTCCCTATAGGTTTATTGTCCCTATCGATTTATTGTTGGTTTATTGTCCCTATCGGATTATTGTCCCTATCGGTTTATTGACCCTATCGGTTTATTGTCTCTATCGGTTTATTATCCCTATTGTTTTATTGACCCTATCGGTTTATTGTCTCTATCGGTTAATTGTCCCTATTGGTTTATTGTCTCTATCGGTTTATTGTCCCTATCGGTTTATTGTCCCTTTCGGTTTATTGTCCCTGTCGGTTTATTGACTCGGTTTATTGTCCCTATCGGTTTATTGTCCCTATCGGTTTATTGACTCGGTTTATTGTCCCTATCGGTTTATTGTCCCTATCGGTTTATTGACTCGGTTTATTGTCTCTATCGGTTTATTGTCCCTATCGGTTTATTGACTCGGTTTATTGTCCCTATCGGTTTATTGTCTCTATCGGTTTATTGTCCCTATCGGTTTATTGTCCCTATCGGTTTATTGTCCCTATCGGATTATTGACTCGGTTTATTGTCTCTATCGGTTTATTGTCCCTATCGGTTTATTGACTCGGTTTATTGTCCCTATCGGTTTATTGTCTCTATCGGTTTATTGTCCCTATCGGTTTATTGACTCGGTTTATTGTCCCTATCGGTTTATTGTCCCTATCGATTTATTGTCTCTATCGGATTATTGTCCCTATCGGTTTATTGTCCCTATCGGTTTATTGTCGGTTTATTGTCCCTATCGGTTTATTGTCCCTATCGGTTTATTGTCTCTATCGGTTTACTGTCTGTATCGGTTTATTTTCTGTACCGGTTTATTGTCCCTATCGGTTTATTGTCGGTTTATTGTCTCTATCGGTTTATTGTCCCTATCGGTTTATTGTCTCTATCGGTTTATTATCCCTATTGTTTTATTGACCCTATCGGTTTATTGTCTCTATCGGTTAATTGTCCCTATTGGTTTATTGTCTCTATCGGTTTATTGTCCCTATCGGTTTATTGTCCCTTTCGGTTTATTGTCCCTGTCGGTTTATTGACTCGGTTTATTGTCCCTATCGGTTTATTGTCCCTATCGGTTTATTGACTCGGTTTATTGTCCCTATCGGTTTATTGTCCCTATCGGTTTATTGACTCGGTTTATTGTCTCTATCGGTTTATTGTCCCTATCGGTTTATTGACTCGGTTTATTGTCCCTATCGGTTTATTGTCTCTATCGGTTTATTGTCCCTATCGGTTTATTGTCCTTATCGGTTTATTGTCCCTATCGGATTATTGACTCGGTTTATTGTCTCTATCGGTTTATTGTCCCTATCGGTTTATTGACTCGGTTTATTGTCCCTATCGGTTTATTGTCTCTATCGGTTTATTGTCCCTATCGGTTTATTGACTCGGTTTATTGTCCCTATCGGTTTATTGTCCCTATCGATTTATTGTCTCTATCGGATTATTGTCCCTATCGGTTTATTGTCCCTATCGGTTTATTGTCGGTTTATTGTCCCTATCGGTTTATTGTCCCTATCGGTTTATTGTCTCTATCGGTTTACTGTCTGTATCGGTTTATTTTCTGTACCGGTTTATTGTCCCTATCGGTTTATTGTCGGTTTATTGTCTCTATCGGTTTATTGTCCCTATGGTTTATTGTCTCTATCGGATTATTGTCCCTATCGGTTTATTGTCTCTTTCGGTTTATTGTCCCTATCGGTTTATTGTCGGTTTATTGTCCCTATCGGTTTATTGTCTCTATCGGTTTATTGTCCCTGTCGGTTTATTGTCTCTATCGGTTTATTGTCCCTATCGGTTTATTGTTCCTATCGGTTTATTGTCCCTATCGGTTTATTGTTCCAATCGGTCTATTGTCCCTATCGGTTTATTGTCCCTATCGGTTTATTGTCCCTATCGGTTTATGGTCCCTATCGGTTTATTGTCTCTATCGGTATATTGACCCTATCGGTTAATTGTCCCTATCGGTTTATTGCCCCTATCGGTTTATTGCCACAATCGGTTTATTGCCCCTATCGGTTTATTGTCTCTATCGGTTTATTGTCTCTATCGGTTTATTGTCCCTAACGGTTTATTGTCCCTAACGGTTTTTTGTCCCTGTCGGTTTATTGACTCGGTTTATTGTCCCTATCGGTTTATTGTCCCTATGGGTTTATTGACTCGGTTTATTGTCCCTATCGGTTTATTGTCTCTATCGGTTTATTGTCCCTATCGGTTTATTGTCCCTATCGGATTATTGACTCGGTTTATTGTCTCTATCGGTTTATTGTCTCTATCGGTTTATTGTCCCTATCGGTTTATTGTCTCTATCGGTTTATTGTCCCTATCGGTTTATTGACTCGATTTATTGTCCCTATCGGTTTATTGTCTCTATCGGTTAATTGTCTCTATCGGTTTATTATCCCTATCGGTTTATTGACTCGGTTAATTGTCCCTATCGGTTTATTGTCTCTAAAGATTTATTGTCTCTATCGGATTATTGTCCCTATCGGTTTATTGTCCCTATCGGTTTATTGTCGGTTTATTGTCCCTATCGGTTTATTGTCTCTATCGGATTATTGTCCCTATCGGTTTATTGTCCCTATCGGTTTATTGTCTCTATCGGATAACTGTCTGTATTGGTTTATTTTCTGTATCGGTTTATTGTCCATATCGGTTTATTGTCTCTATCGGTTTATTGTCCCTATCGGTTTATTGTCTCTATCGGTTTATTGTCCCTATCGGTTTATTGTCGGTTTATTGTCCCTATCGGTTTATTGTCTCTATCGGTTTATTGTCCCTGTCGGTTTATTGTCCCTATCGGTTTATTGTCTCTATCGGTTTATTGTCCCTATCGGTTTATTGTCCCTATCGGTTTATTGTCTCTATCGGTTTATTGTCCCTATCGGTTTATTGTCGGTTTATTGTCCCTATCGGTTTATTGTCTCTATCGGTTAATTGTCCCTGTCGGTTTATTGTCTCTATCGTGTTATTGTCCCTATCGGTTTATTGTCCCTATCGGTTTATTGTCCCTATCGGTTTATTGTTCCAATCGGTCTATTGTCCCTATCGGTTTATTGTCCCTATCGGTTTATTGTCCCTATCGGTTTATGGTCCGTATCGGTTTATTGTCTCTATCGGTATATTGACCCTATCGGTATATTGCCCCTATAGGTTTATTGCCCCAATCGGTTTATTGTCTCTATCGTTTTATTGCCCCTATCGGTTTATTGTCTCTATCGGTGTATTGTCCCTACCGGTTTATTGTGTCTATCGGTTTATTGTCTCTATCGGTTTATTGTCCCTATCGGTATATTGTCGGTATATTGTCCCTATCGGTTTATTGTCTCTGTCGGTATATTGTCTCTATCGGTTTATAGTCCCTATCGGTTTATTGTCGGTATATTGTCCCTATCGGTTTATTGTCTCTATTGGTTTATTGTCGCTATCGGTTAATTGTCCCTATCGGTATATTGACCCTATCGGTTTATTGTCTCTATCGGTTAATTGTCCCTATCGGTTTATTGACTCGGTTAATTGTCCCTGTCGGTTTATTGTCTCTATCGGTTTATTGTCCCTATCGGTTTATTGTCCCTATCTGTTTATTGTCTCTATCGGTTTATTGTCCCTATCGGTTTATTGACTCGGTTTATTGTCCCTATCGTTTTATTGTCCCTATCGGTTTATTGTCCCTATCGGTTTATTGACTCGGTTTATTGTCCCTATCGGTTTGTTGTCCCTATCGGTTTATTGACTCGGTTTATTGTCCCTATCTGTTTATTGTCTCTATCGGTTTATTGTCTCTATCGGTTTATTGTCCCTTTCGGTTTATTGTCTCTATCGGTTTATTGTCTCTATCGGATTATTGTCCCTATTGGTTTATTGTCTCTATCGGTTTATTGTCCCTATCGGTTTATTGTCCCTTTCGGTTTATTGTCCCTGTCGGTTTATTGACTCGGTTTATTGTCCCTATCGGTTTATTGTCCCTATCGGTTTATTGTCCCTATCGGATTATTGACTCGGTTTATTGTCTCTATCGGTTTATTGTCCCTATCGGTTTATTGACTCGGTTTATTGTCTCTATCGGTTTATTGTCCCTATCGGTTTATTGTCCCTATCGGTTTATTGTCCCTATCGGTTTATTGTCCCTATCGGATTATTGACTCGGTTAATTGTCTCTATCGGTTTATTGTCCCTATCGGTTTATTGACTCGGTTTATTGTCTCTATCGGTTTAATGTCGCTATCGGTTTATTGACTCGGTTTATTGTCCCTATCGGTTTATTGTCCCTATCGATTTATTGTCTCTATCGGATTATTGTCCCTATCGGTTTATTGTCCCTATCGGTTTATTGTCGGTTTATTGTCCCTATCGGTTTATTGTCTCTATCGGTTTATTGTCCCTATCGGTTTATTGTCCCTATCGGTTTATTGTCTCTATCGATTTACTGTCTGTATCGGTTTATTTTCTGTATCGGTTTATTGTCCCTATCGGTTTATAGTCGGTTTATTGTCTCTATCGGTTTATTGTCCCTATCGGTTTATTGTCTCTATCGGATTATTGTCCCTATCGGTTTATTGTCTCTTTCGGTTTATTGTCCATATCGGTTTATTGTCGGTTTATTGTCCCTATCGGTTTATTGTCTCTATCGGTTTATTGTCCCTGTCGGTTTATTGTCTCTATCGGTTTATTGTCCCTATCGGTTTATTGTTCCTATCGGTTTATTGTCCCTATCGATTTATTGTCCCTATCGGTTTATTGTTCCAATCGGTCTATTGTCCCTATCGGTTTATTGTCCCTATCGGTTTATTGTCCCTATCGGTTTATGGTCCCTATCGGTTTATTGTCTCTATCGGTATATTGACCCTATCGGTTTATTGTCCCTATCGGTTTATTGCCCCTATCGGTTTATTGCCACAATCGGTTTATTGTCCCTATCGGTTTATTGTCTCTATCGGTTTATTGCCCCTATCGGTTTATTGTCTCTATCGGTTTATTGTCCCTATCGGTTTATTGTCGATTTATTGTCCCTATCGGATTATTGTCTCTATCGGTTCATTGTCCCTATCGGTTTATTGTCGGTTTATTGTCCCTATCGGTTTATTGTCCCTATCGGTTTATTGTCGGATTATTGTCCCTATCGGTTTATTGTCCCTATCGGATTATTGTCCCTATCGGTTTATTGTCTCTATCGGTTTATTGTCCCTATCGGATTATTATCCCTATCGGTTTATTGTCCCTTTCGGTTTATTGTCCCTATAGGTTTATTGTCTCTATCGGTTTATTGTCCCTATCGGTTTATTGTCTCTATCGGTTTAATGTCCCTATCGGTTTATTGTCTCTATCGGTTTATTGTCCCTATCGGTTTATTGTCCCTATCGGTTTATTGTCTCCATCGGTTTATTGTCGGTTTATTGTCCATATCGGTTTATTGTCTCTATCGGTTTATTGTCCCTATCGGTTTATTGTCTCGATCGGTTTATTGTCCCTATCGGTATATTGTCTGTATCGGTTTATTGTCCCTCTCGGTTTATTGTCGGTTCATTGTCCCTATCGGTTTATTGTCCGTATCGGTTTATTGTCCCTATCGGTTTATTGTCTCTATCGGTTTATTGACCCTATCGGTTTATTGTCTCTATCGGATTATTGTCCCTATCGCTTTATTGTCTCTATCGGTTTATTGTCCCTATCGCTTTATTGTCTCTATCGGTTTATTGTCCCTATCGGTTTATCGCCTCTATCGGTTTATTGTCCCTATCGGTTTATCGTCTCTATCGGTTTATTGCCCCTATCGGTTTATCGTCTCTATCGGTTTATTGCCCCTATCGGTTTATTGTCTCTATCGGTTTATTGCCTCTATCGGTTTATTGTCTCTATCGGTTTATTGGCTCTAACGGTTTAATGCCAATATCGGTTTATTGTCTCTATCGGTTTATTGTCTCTATCGTTTTATTGTCCCTATCGTTTTATTGTCGGTTTATTGTCTCTATCGGTTTATTGTCCCTATCGGTTTATTGTCCCTGTCGGTTTATTGACCCTATCGGTTTATTGTCTCAATCGGTTTATTGTCGGTTTATTGTCTCTATCGGTTTATTGACTCTATCGGTTTATTGTCTCTATCGGTTTATTGGCTCTAACGGTTTAATGCCAATATCGGTTTATTGTCTCTATCGGTTTATTGTCTCTATCGGTTTATTGTCCCTATCGTTTTATTGTCGGTTTATTGTCCCTATCGGTTTATTGTCTCTATCGGTTTATTGTCCCTATCGGTTTATTGTCCCTGTCGGTTTATTGACCCTATCGGTTTATTGTCTCTATCGGTTTATTGTCGGTTTATTGTCCCTATCGGATTATTGTCTCTATCGGTTTATTGTCCCTATCGGTTTATTGTCGGTTTATTGTCCCTATCGGTTTATTGTCCCTATCGGTTTATTGTCTCTATCGGTTTATCGTCCCTGTCGGTTTATTGTCCCTATCGGATTATTGTCTCTATCGGTTTATTGTCCCTATCGGTTTATTGTCCCTATCGGTATATTGTCTCTATCGGTTTATTATCCCTATCGGTTTATTGACCCGATCGGTTTATTGTCTCTATCGGTTTATTGTCCCTATCGGTTTATTGACTCGGTTTATTGTCCCTATCGGTTTATTGTCCCTATGGGTTTATTGTCTCTATCGGTTAATTGTCCCTATCGGTTTATTGTCCCTATTGGTTTATTGTCTCTATCGGTTTATTGTCCCTATCGGTTTATTGACTCGGTTTATTGTCCCTATCTGTTTATTGTCCCTATCGGTTTATTGACTCGGTTTATTGTCCCAATCGGTTTATTGTCCATATCGGTTTATTGACTCGGTTTATTGTCCCTATCGGTTTATTGTCACTATCGGTTTATTGTCTCTATCGGTTTATTGTCACTATCGGTTTATTGTCTCTGTCGGTTCATTGTCCCTATCGGTTTATTGACTCGGTTTATTGTCCCTATCGGTTTATTGTCTCTATCGGTTTATTGTCTCTATCGGTACAATGTCCCTATCGGTTTATTGACTCGGTTTATTGTCCCTATCGGTTTATTGTCTCTATCGGTTTATTGTCCTTATCGGTTTATTGTCCCTATCGGTTTATTGTCCCTATCGGTTTATTGTCGGTTTATTGTCCCTATCGGTTCATTGTCTCTATCGGTTTATTGTCTCTATCGGTTTATAGTCCCTATCGGTTTATTGTCTCTATCGGTTTATTGTCTCTATCGGTTTATTGTCTCTATCGGTTTATTGTCCCTGTCGGTTTAATGTCTCTGTCGGTTTATTGCCCCTATCGGTTTATTGTCTCTATCGGTTTATTGTCCCTATCGGTTTATTGACTCTATCGGTTTATTGTCTCTATCGGTTTATTGTCCCTATCGGTTTATTGACTCTATCGGTTTATTGTCCCTATCGGTTTATTGTCCCTATCGGTTTATTGTCCCTATCGGTTTATTATCTCTATCGGTTTATTGTCCCTATTGGTTTATTGTCTCTATCGGTTTATTGTCCCTATCGGTTTATTGACCCTATCGGTTTATTGTGTCTATCGGTATATTGTCCCTATCGGTTTATTGACCCTATCGGTTTATTGTGTCTATCGGTTTATTGTCCCTATCGGTTTATTGTCCCTATCGGTTTATTGTCCCTAAAGGTTTATTGTCCCTGTCGGTTTATTGTCCCTATCGGTTTATTGCCCCTATCGGTTTATTGTCTCTATCGGTTTATTGTCTCTATCGGTTTATTGTCCCTATCGGTTTATTGTCGGTATATTGTCCCTAACGGCTTATTGTCTCTATCGGTTTATTGTCTCTATCGGTTTATTGCCCCTCTCGGTTTATTGTCCCTATCGGTTTATTGTCCCTATCGGTTTATTGTCTCTATCGGTTTATTATCCCTATCGGTTTATTGACCCTATCGGTTTTTTGTCTCTATCGGTTTATTGTCCCTATCGGTTTATTGACTCGGTTAATTGTCCCTATCGGTTTATTGTCTCTATCGGTTTATTGTCCCCATCGGTTTATTGTCCCTATCGGTTTATTGTCTCTATCGGTATATTGTCCCTATCGGTTTATTGACCCGGTTTATTGTCCCTATCGGTTTATTGTCCGTATCGGTTTATTGACTCGGTTTATTGTCCCTATCGGTTTATTGTCCCTATCGGTTTATTGACTCGGTTTATAGTCCCTATCGGTTTATTCTCCCTATCGGTTTATTGTCCCTATCGGTTTATTGACTCGGTTTATTGAACCTATCGGTTTATTGTCTCTATCGGTTTATTGTCTCTATCGGTTTATTGTCCCTATCGGTTTATTGTCTCTATCGGTTTATTGACTCGGTTATTGTCCCTATCGGTTTATTGTCTCTATCGGTTTATTGTCCCTATTGGTTTATTGTCTCTATCGGTTTATTGTCCCTATCGGTTTATTGTCTCTATCGGCTTATTGTCGGTTTATTGTCCCTTTCGGTTTATTGTCTCTATCGTTTTATTGTCCCTGTCGGTTTATTGTCGGTTTATTGTCCCTATCGGTTTATTGTTCGTATCGGTTTATTGTCCCTATCGGTTTATTGTCTCTATCGGATTATTGTTCCTATCGGTTTATTGTCCCTATCGGTTTATTGTCCTTATCGGTTTATTGCCCTTTTCGGTTTATTGCCCCTATCGGTTTATTATCCCTATCGGTTTATTGACTCTATCGGTTTATTGGCTCTATCGGTTTATTGTCCCTATCGGTTTATTGTCCCAATCGGTTTATTGACTCGGTTTATTGTCCCTATCGGTTTATTGTCCCTATCGGTTTATTGACTCGGTTTATTTCCCCTATCGGTTTATTGTCCATATCGGTTAATTGTCACTATCGGTTTATTGACTCGGTTTATTGTCCCTATCGGTTTATTGTCCATATCGGTTTATTGACTCGGTTTATTGACCCTATCGGTTTATTGTCTCTATCGGTTTATTGTCCCTATCGGTTTATTGACCCTATCGGTTTATTGTCCCTATCGGTTTATTGTCTCTTTCGGTTTATTGTCTCTATCGGTTTATTGACTCGGTTTATTGTCCCTATCGGTTTATTGTCCCTATCGGTTTATTGTCTCTATCGGTTTATTGTCCCTATCGGTTTATTGTCAGTTAATTGTCCCTATCGGATTTTTGTCTCTATCGGTTTATTCTCCCTATCGGTTTATTGTCGGTTTATTGTCCCTATCGGTTTATTGTCCCTATCGGTTTATTGTCTCTATCGGTTTATTGTCCCTATCGGTTTATTGTCGGTTTATTGTCCCTATCGGTTTATTGTCTCTATCGGTTTATTGTCCCTATCTGTTATTTTTGTCGGTTTATTGTCCCTATCGGTTTATTGTCCCTATCGGTGAATTGTCGGTTTATTGTCCCTATCGGTTTATTGTCCCTATCGGTTTATTGTCGGTTTATTGTCCCTATCGGTTTATTGTCTCTATCGGTTTATTGTCCCTGTCGGTTTATTGTCTCTGTCGGTTTGTTGTCCCTGTCGGTTCATTGTCCCTATCGGTTTATTGTCTCTATCGGTTTATTGTCCCTTTCGGTTTATTGTCTCTATCGGTTTATTGTCCCTATCGGTTTATTGTCTCTATCGGTTTATTGTCCCAATCGGTTTATTGTCCCTATCGGTTTATTGTCCCTATCGGTTTATTTACTCGGTTTATTGTCCCTATCGGTTTATTGACTCTATCATTTTATTGACCCTATCGGTTTAATGTCTCTATCGGTTTATTGTCCGTATCAGTTTATTGTCTCTATCGGTTTATTGTCCCTATCGTTTTATTGACTCGGTTTATTGTCTCTATCGGTTTATTTTCCCTATCGGTTTATTGTCCCTATCGGTTTAATGTCCCTATCGGTTTATTGTCCCTATCGGTTTATTGTCTCTATCGGTTTATTGTCCCTATCGCTTTATTGTCCCTATCGGTTTATTGTCTCTATCGGTTTAATGTCCCTATCGGTTAATTGTCGGTTTATTGTCCCTATCGGTTTATTGTCTCTATCGGTTTATTGTCCCTATCGGTTTATTGTCCCTATCGGTTTATTTTCTCTATCGGTTTATTGTCCCTATCGGTTTAATGTCTGTATCGGTTTATTGTCCCTATCGGTTTATTGTCACTATCGGTTTATTGTCGGTTTATTGTCACTATCGGTTAATTGTCCCTATCGGTTTATTGTCTCTATCGTTTTATTGTCCCTATCGGTTTATTGTCCCTATCGGTTTATTGTCGGTTTATTGTCCCTATCGGTTAATTGTCCCTATCGGTTTATTGTCTCTATCGGTTTATTGTCCCTATCGGTTTATTGTCCCTATCAGTTTATTGTCCCTATGGGTTTAATGTCCCTATCGGTTTATTGTCTCTATCGGTTTATCGTCCCTATCGGTTTATCGTCTGTATCGGTTTATTGCCCCTATCGGTTTATTGTCTCTATCGGTTTAATGTCTCTATCGGTTAATTGTCACTATCGGTTTATTGTCTCTATCGGTTTATTGTCCCTATCGGTATATCGTCCCTATCGGTTTATTGCCCCTATCGGTTTATCGTCCCTATCGGTTTATTGTCCCTATCGGTTTATTGTCTCTATCGGTTTATTGTCCCTATCGGTTTATTGTCTCTATCGGTATATTGTCCCTATCGGTTTATTGTCGGTTTATTGTCCCTATCGGTTTATTGCCTCTATCGGTTTATTGTCTCTATCGGTTTGTTGTCCCTATCGGTTTATTATCGGTTTATTGTCCCTATCGGTTTATTGTCCTATCGGTTTATTGTCGGTTTATTGTCCCTATCGTTTTATTGTCCCTATCGGTTTATTGTCCCTATCGGATATTTGTCGGTTTATTGTCCCTATCGGTTTATTATCTCTATCGGTTTATTGTCCCTATTGGTTTATTGTCTCTATCGGTTTATTGTCCCTATCGGTTTATTGTCCCTATCGGTTTATTGACCCTATCGGTTTATTGTGTCTATCGGTTTATTGTCCCTATCGGTTTATTGACTCGGTTTATTGTCTCTATCGGTTTATTGTCTCTATCGGTATATTGTCGCTATCGGTTCTTTGTCCCTAAAGGTTTATTGTCCCTGTCAGTTTATTGTTCCTATCGGTTTATTGTCTCTATCGGTTTATTGTCCCTATCGGTTTATTGTCCCTATCGGTTTATTGTCCCTATCGGTTTATTGTCTCTATCGGTTTATTGCCCCTATCGGTTTATTGTCTCTATCGTATTATTGTCTCTATCGGTTTATTGCCCCTATCGGTTTATTGTCTCTATCGGTTTATTGGCTCTATCGGTTTATTGCCCCTATCGGTTTATTGTCCCTATCGGTTTATTGTCCCTATCGGTTTATTGTCTCTATCGGCATATTGTCCCTATCGGTTTATTGACTCGGTTTATTGTCCCTATCAGTTTATTGACTCGGTTCATTGTCCCTATCGGTTTATTGTCCCTATCGATTTTTGACTCGGTTTATTGTCCCTATCGGTTTATTCTCCCTATCGGTTTATTGACTCGGTTTATTGTCCCTATCGGTTTATTGACTCGGTTTATTGAACCTATCGGTTTATTGTCTCTATCGGTTTATTGTCCCTATCGGTTTATTGTCCCTATCGGTTTATTGACTCGGTTATTGTCCCTATCGGTTTATTGTCCCTATCGGTTTATTGTCTCTATCGGCTTATTGTCGGTTTATTGTCCCTATCGGTTTATTGTTCCTATCGGTTTATTGTCCCTATCGGTTTATTGTCTCTATCGGTTTATTGTCCCTATCGGTTTATTGTTCCTATCGGTTTATTTCCCTTATCGGTTTATTGTCCCTATCGGTTTATTGTCCCTATCGGTTTATTGTTCCTATCGGTTTATTGTCTCCATCGGTTTATTGTCACTATCGGTTTATGGACCCTATCGGTTTATTGTCTCAATCGGTATATTGACCCTATCGGTTTATTGTCCCTATTGGTTTATTTTCTCTATCGGTTTATTGCCCCTATCGGTTTATTGTCTCTATCGGTTTATTGCCCCTATCGGTTTATTGCCCCGATCGGTTTATTGTCCCTATCGGTTTATTGACTCTATCGGTTTATTGTCCCTATCGGTTTATTGTCCCAATCGGTTTATTGATTCGGTTTATTGTCCCTATCGGTTTATTGTCCCTATCGGTTTATTGACTCGGTTTATTTCCCCTATCGGTTTATTGTCCATATCGGTTTATTGTCCCTATCGGTTTATTGACTCGGTTTATTGTCCCTATCGGTTTATTGTCCCTATCGGTTTATTGACTCGGTTTATTGACCCTATCGGTTTATTGTCTCTATCGGTTTATTGTCCCTATCGGTTTATTGACCCTATCGGTTTATTGTCCCTATCGGTTTATTGTCACTTTCTGTTTATTGTCTCTATCGGTTTATTCACTCGGTTTATTGTCCCTATCTGTTTATTGTCCCTATCGGTTTATTGTCTCTATCGGTTTATTGTCCCTTTCGGTTTATTGTCTCTATCGGTTTATTGTCCTTATCGGTTTATTGTCTCTATCGGTTTATTGTCCCAATCGGTTTATTGTCCCTATCGGTTTATTGTCCCTATCGGTTTATTGACTCGGTTTATTGTCCCTATCGGTTTATTGACTCTATCGTTTTATTGACCCTATCGGTTTAATGTCTCTATCGGTTTATTGTCCGTATCAGTTTATTGTCTCTATCGGTTTATTGTCCCTATCGTTTTATTGACTCGGTTTATTGTCTCTATCGGTTTATTTTCCCTATCGGTTTATTGTCTCTATCGGTTTATTGTCCCTATCGGTTTAATGTCCCTATCGGTTTATTGTCCTTATCGGTTTATTGTCTCTATCGGTTTATTGTCCCTATCGCTTTATTGTCCCTATCGGTTTATTGTCTCTATCGGTTTATTGTCCCTATCGGTTTATTGTCGGTTTATTGTCCCTATCGGTTTATTGTCTCTATCGGTTTATTGTCCCTATCGGTTTATTGTCCCTATCGGTTTATTTTCTCTATCGGTTAATTGTCCCTATCAGTTTAATGTCTGTATCGGTTAATTGTCCCTATCGGTTTATTGTCCCTATCGGTTTATTGTCGGTTTATTGTCCCTATCGGTTAATTGTCCCTATCGGTTTATTGTCTCTATCGGTTTATTGTCCCTATCGGTTTATTGTCCCTATCGGTTTATTGTCGGTTTATTGTCCCTATCGGTTAATTGTCCCTATCGGTTTATTGTCTCTATCGGTTTATTGTCCCTATCGGTTTATTGACTCTATCGGTTTATTGTCCCTATCGGTTTATCGTCTCTATCGGTTTATTGCCCCTATCGGTTTATTGTCTCTATCGGTTTATTGTCTCTATCGGTTTATTGTCCCTATCGGTTTATTGTCTCTATCGGTTTATTGTCCATATCGGTTTATCGTCTCTATCGGTTTATTGCCCCTATCGGTTTATTGTCTCTATCGGTTTATCGTCCCTATCGGTTTATTGTCCCTATCGGTTTATTGTCTCTATCGGTTTATTGTCCCTATCGGATTATTGTGGGTTTATTGTCCCTATCGGTTTATTGCCTCTATCGGTTTATTTTCTCTATCGGTTTATTGTCCCTATCGGTTTATTGTCGGTTTATTGTCCCTATCGGTTTATTGTCCCTATCGGTTTATTGTCGGCTTATTGTCCCTATCGGTTTATTGTCCCAATCGGTTTATTGTCTCTATCGGTTATTTGTCGGTTTATTGTCCCTATCGGTTTATTGTCTCTATCGGTTTATTGTCTCTATCCCTTTATTGTCTCTATCGGTTTATTGTCCCTGTCGGTTTATTGTCCCTATCGGTTTATTGTCCCTATCGGTTTATTGTCTCTTTCGGTTTATTGTCTCTATCGGATTATTGTCCCTATCGGTTTATTGTCACTATCGGTTTATTGTCCCTTTCGTTTTATTGTCTCTATCGGTTTATTGTCCCTATCGGTTTATTGTCCCTATCGGTTTATTATCCCTATCGGTTTATTGACTCGGTTTATTGTCCCTATCGGTTTATTATCCCTATCGGTTTATTGACTCGGTTTATTTCCCCTATCGGTTTATTGTCCATATCGGTTTATTGTCCCTATCGGTTTATTGACTCGGTTTATTGTCCCTATCGGTTTATTGTCCCTATCGGTTTATTGACTCGGTTTATTGACCCTATCGGTTTATTGTCTCTATCGGTTTATTGTCCCTATCGGTTTATTGACCCTATCGGTTTATTGTCCCTATCGGTTTATTGTCACTTTCTGTTTATTGTCTCTATCGGTTTATTCACTCGGTTTATTGTCCCTATCGGTTTATTGTCCCTATCGGTTTATTGTCCCTATCGGTTTATTGTCCCTATCGGTTTATTGACTCTATCGGTTTATTGTCCCTATCGGTTTATCGTCTCTATCGGTTTATTGCCCCTATCGGTTTATTGTCTCTATCGGTTTATTGTCTCTATCGGTTTATTGTCCCTATCGGTTTATTGTCTCTATCGGTTTATTGTCCATATCGGTTTATCGTCTCTATCGGTTTATTGCCCCTATCGGTTTATTGTCTCTATCGGTTTATCGTCCCTATCGGTTTATTGTCCCTATCGGTTTATTGTCCCTATCGGTTTATTGTCTCTATCGGTTTATTGTCCCTATCGGATTATTGTGGGTTTATTGTCCCTATCGGTTTATTGCCTCTATCGGTTTATTGTCTCTATCGGTTTATTGTCCCTATCGGTTTATTGTCGGTTTATTGTCCCTATCGGTTTATTGTCCCTATCGGTTTATTGTCGGCTTATTGTCCCTATCGGTTTATTGTCCCAGTCGGTTTATTGTCTCTATCGGTTATTTGTCGGTTTATTGTCCCTATCGGTTTATTGTCTCTATCGGTTTATTGTCTCTATCCGTTTATTGTCTCTATCGGTTTATTGTCCCTGTCGGTTTATTGTCCCTATCGGTTTATTGTCCCTATCGGTTTATTGTCTCTTTCGGTTTATTGTCTCTATCGGATTATTGTCCCTATCGGTTTATTGTCACTATCGGTTTATTGTCCCTTTCATTTTATTGTCTCTATCGGTTTATTGTCCCTATCGGTTTATTGTCCCTATCGGTTTATTATCCCTATCGGTTTATTGACTCGGTTTATTGTCCCTATCGGTTTATTATCCCTATCGGTTTATTGACTCGGTTTATTTCCCCTATCGGTTTATTGTCCATATCGGTTTATTGTCCCTATCGGTTTATTGACTCGGTTTATTGTCCCTATCGGTTTATTGTCCCTATCGGTTTATTGACTCGGTTTATTGACCCTATCGGTTTATTGTCTCTATCGGTTTATTGTCCCTATCGGTTTATTGACTCTATCGGTTTATTGTCCCTATCGGTTTATTGTCACTTTCTGTTTATTGTCTCTATCGGTTTATTCACTCGGTTTATTGTCCCTATCGGTTTATTGTCCCTATCGGTTTATTGTCCCTATCGGTTTATTGTCCCTATCGGTTTATTGACTCGGTTTATTGTCCCTATCGGTTTATTGTCCCTATCGGTTTATTGTCTCTATCGGTTTATTGTCTCTATCGGTATATTGTCCCTATCGGTTTATTGACTCGGTTTATTGTCCAAATCGGTTTATTGTCTCTATCGGTTTATTGTCCCAATCGGTTTAATGACTCGGTTTATTGTCTCTATCGGTTTATTGTCTCTATCGGTTTATTGTCCCTATCGGTTTATTGTCGGTTTATTGTCCCTATCGGATTTTTGTCTCTATCGGTTTATTCTCCCTATCGGTTTATTGTCGGTTTATTGTCCCTATCGGTTTATTGTCCCTATCGGTTTATTGTCTCTATCGGTTTATTGTCCCTATCGGTTTATTGTCGGTTTATTGTCCCTATCGGTTTATTGTCTCTATCGGTTTATTGTCCCTATCTGTTTATTGTCGGTTTATTGTCCCTATCGGTTTATTGTCCCTATCGGTTTATTGTCGGTTTATTGTCCCTATCGGTTTATTGTCCCTATCGGTTTATTGTCGGTTTATTGTCCCTATCGGTTTATTGTCTCTATCGGTTTAGTGTCTCTATCGGTTTATTGTCCCTGGCGGTTTATTGTCTCTGTCGGTTTGTTGTCCCTGTCGGTTTATTGTCCCTATCGGTTTATTGTCTCTATCGGTTTATTGTCCCTTTCGGTTTATTGTCTCTATCGGTTTATTGTCCCTATCGGTTTATTGTCTCTATCGGTTTATTGTCCCAATCGGTTTATTGTCCCTATCGGTTTATTGTCCCTATCGGTTATTGACTCGGTTTATTGTCCCTATCGGTTTATTGACTCTATCGTTTTATTGACTCTATCGGTTTAATGTCTCTATCGGTTTATGGTCCGTATCAGTTTATTGTCTCTATCGGTTTATTGTCCCTATCGTTTTATTGACTCGGTTTATTGTCTCTATTGGTTTATTTTCCCTATCGGTTTATTGTCTCTATCGGTTTATTGTCCCTATCGGTTTAATGTCCCTATCGGTTTATTGTCCCTATCGGTTTATTGTCTCTATCGGTTTATTGTCCCTATCGCTTTATTGTCCCTATCGGTTTATTGTCTCTATCGGTTTATTGTCCCTATCGGTTTATTGTCGGTTTATTGTCCCTATCGGTTTATTGTCTCTATCGGTTTATTGTCCCTATCGGTTTATTGTCCCTATCGGTTTATTTTCTCTATCGGTTAATTGTCCCTATCGGTTTAATGTCTGTATCGGTTAATTGTCCCTATCGGTTTATTGTCCCTATCGGTTTATTGTCGGTTTATTGTCCCTATCGGTTAATTGTCCCTATCGGTTTATTGTCTCTATCGGTTTATTGTCCCTATCGGTTTATTGTCCCTATCGGTTTATTGTCGGTTTATTGTCCCTATCGGTTAATTGTCCCTATCGGTTTATTGTCTCTATCGGTTTATTGTCCCTATCGGTTTATTGACTCTATCGGTTTATTGTCCCTATCGGTTTATCGTCTCTATCGGTTTATTGCCCCCATCGGTTTATTGTCTCTATCGGTTTATTGTCCCTAACGGTTTATTGTCTCTATCGGTTTATTGTCCCTATCGGTTTATCGTCTCTATCGGTTTATTGCCCCTATCGGTTTATTGTCTCTATCGGTTTATCGTCCCTATCGGTTTATTGTCCCTATCGGTTTATTGTCCCTATCGGTTTATTGACTCTATCGGTTTATTGTCCCTATCGGATTATTGTGGGTTTATTGTCCCTATCGGTTTATTGCCTCTATCGGTTTATTGTCTCTATCGGTTTATTGTCCCTATCGGTTTATTGTCGGTTTATTGTCCCTATCGGTTTATTGTCCCTATCGGTTTATTGTCGGTTTATTGTCCCTATCGGTTTATTGTCCCAATCGGTTTATTGTCTCTATCGGTTATTTGTCGGTTTATTGTCCCTATCGGTTTATTGTCTCTATCGGTTTATTGTCTCTATCCATTTATTGTCTCTATCGGTTTATTGTCCCTGTCGGTTTATTGTCCCTATCGGTTTATTGTCCCTATCGGATTATTGTCTCTTTCGGTTTATTGTCTCTATCGGATTATTGTCCCTATCGGTTTATTGTCACTATCGGTTTATTGTCCCTTTCGTTTTATTGTCTCTATCGGTTTATTGTCCCTATCGGTTTATTGTCCCTATCGGTTTATTAACCCTATCGGTTTATTGACTCGGTTTATTGTCCCTATCGGTATATTGTCCCTATCGGTTTATTGACTCTATCGGTTTATTGACCCTATCGGTTTATTGTCTCTATCGGTTTATTGTCCCTATCGGTTTAAAGTCTCTATCGGTTTATTGTCCCTATCGGTTTATTGACTCGGTTTATTGTCTCTATCGGTTTATTGTCCCTATCGGTTTATTGTCCCTATCGGTTTAATGTCCCTATCGGTTTATTGTCCCTATCGGTTTATTGTCTCTATCGGTTTATTGTCCCTATCGGTTTATTGTCTCTATCGGTTTATTGTCCCTATCGGTTTATTGTCCCTATCGGTTTATTGTCCCTATCGGTTTATTGTCGGTTTAGTGTCCCTATCGGTTTATTGTCTCTATCGGTTTATTGTCCCTATCGGATTATTGTCTCTATCGGTTTATTGTCCCTATCGGTTTATTGTCTCTATCGGTTTATTGTCCCTATCGGTTTATCGTCTCTATCGGTTTATTGCCGCTATCGGTTTATCGTCTCTATCGGTTTACTGCCCCTATCGGTTTATTGTCTCTAACGGTTTATTGCCCCTATCGGTTTATTGTCTCTATCGGTTTATTGTCTCTATCGGTTTATTGCCCCTATCGGTTTATTGTCTCTATCGGTTCATTGGCTCTATCGGTTTATTGCCAATATCGGTTTATTGTCTCTATCGGTATATTGTCTCTATCGGTTTATTGTCCCTATCGGTTTATTGTCGGTTTATTGTCCCTATCGGTTTATTGTCTCTATCGGTTTATTGTCCCTATCGGTTTATTGTCCCTGTCGGTTTATTGTCCCGATCGGTTTATTGTCTCTATCGGTTTATTGTCCCTGTCGTTTTATTGTCCCTATCGGTTTATTGTCTCTATCGGTTTATTGTCCCTATCGGTTTATGGTCCCTATCGGTTTATTGTCTCTATCGGTTTAATATCCCTATCGGTTTATTGACCCTATCGGTTTATTGACCCTATCGGTTTATTGTCCCTATCGGTTTATTGTCTCTATCGGTTTATTGTCCCTATCGGTTTATTGTCGGTTTATTGTCCCTATCGGTTTATTGTCTCTATCGGTTTATTGTCCCTATCGGTTTATTGTCCCTGTCGGTTTATTGTCCCTATCGGTTTATTGTCTCTATCGGTTTATTGTCGCTGTCGGTTTATTGTCCCTATCGGTTTATTGTCCCTATCGGTTTATTGTCTCTATCGGTTTATTGTCCCTATCGGTTTATTGTCGGTTTATTGTCCCTATCGGTTTATTGTCTCTATCGGTTTATTGTCCCTATCGGTTTATTGTCCCTGTCGGTTTATTGTCCCTATCGGTTTATTGTCTCTATCGGTTTATTGTCCCTCTCGGTTTCTGGTCCCTATCGGTTTATTGTCTCTATCGGTTTAATATCCCTATCGGTTTATTGACTCGGTTTATTGTCCCTATCGGTTTATTGTCCCTATCGGTTTATTGTCTCTATCGGTTTATTGTCCCTATCGGTTTAATGACTCGGTTTATTGTCCCTATCGGTTTATTGTCCCTATCGGTTTATTGTCTCGATCGGTTTATTGTCCCTATCGGTTTATTGTCCCTATTGGTTTATTGTCTCTATCGGTTTATTGTCCCTATCGGATTATTGACTCTGTTTATTGTCCCTATCGGTTTATTGTCCCTATCGGTTTATTATCTCTATCGGTTTATTGTCCCTATTGGTTTATTGTCTCTATCGGTTTATTGTCCCTATCGGTTTATTGTCCCTATCGGTTTATTGACCCTATCGGTTTATTGTGTCTATCGGTTTATTGTCACTATCGGTTTATTGACTCGGTTTATTGTCTCTATCGGTTTATTGTCTCTATCGGTTTATTGTCCCTATCGGTTTATTGTCCCTATCGGTTCATTGTCCCTAAAGGTTTATTGTCCCTGTCAGTTTATTGTCCCTATTGGTTTATTGTCCCTATCGGTTTATTGTCTCTATCGGATTATTGCCCCTATCGGTTTATTGTCTCTATCGGTTTATTGTCTCTATCGGTTTATTGCCCCTATCGGTTTATTGTCTCTATCGGTTTATTGGCTCTATCGGTTTATTGCCCCTATCGGTTTATTGTCCCTATCGGTTTATTGTCCCTATCGGTTTATTGTCTCTATCGGTATATTGTCCCTATCGGTTTATTGACTCGGTTTATTGTCCCTATCGGTTTATTGACTCGGTTTATTGTCCCTATCGGTTTATTGTCCCTATCGGTTTATTGACTCGGTTTATTGTCCCTATCGGTTTATTCTCCCTATCGGTTTATTGACTCGGTTTATTGTCCCTATCGGTTTATTGACTCGTTTTATTGAACCTATAGGTTTATTGTCTCTATCGGTTTATTGTCTCTATCGGTTTATTGTCCCTATCGGTTTATTGTCTCTATCGGTTTATTGTCCCTATCGGTTTATTGACTCGGTTATTGTCCCTATCGTTTTATTGTCTCTATCGGTTTATTGTCCCTATCGGTTTATTGTCTCTATCGGTTTATTGTCCCTATCGGTTTATTGTCCCTATCGGTTTATTGTCTCTATCGGCTTATTGTCGGTTTATTGTCCCTATCGGTTTATTGTCTCTATCGGTTTATTGTCCCTGTCGGATTATTGTCGGTTTATTGTCCCTATCGGTTTATTGTCCCTATCGGTTTATTGATCCTATCGGTTTATTGTCCCTATCGGTTTATTGTCTCTATCGGTTTATTGTCCCTATCGGTTTATTGTCCTTATCGGTTTATTGTCCCTATCGGTTTATTGTACCTATCGGTTTATTGTTCCTATCGGTTTATTGTCTCTATCGGTTTATTGTCACTATCGGTTTATGGACCCTATCGGTTTATTGTCTCAATCGGTATATTGACCCTATCGGTTTATTGTGCCAATTGGTTTATTTTCTCTATCGGTTTATTGCCCCTATCGATTTATTGTCTCTATCAGTTTATTGCCCCTATCGGTTTATTGCCCCTATCGGTTTATTGTCCCTATCGGTTTATTGACTCTATCGGTTTATTGTCCCTATCGGTTTATTGTCCCAATCGGTTTATTGTCTCGGTTTATTGTCCCTATCGGTTTATTGTCCCTATCGGTTTATTGAGTCGGTTTATTTCCCCTATCGGTTTATTGTCCATATCGGTTTATTGTCCCTATCGGTTTATTGTCCCTATCGGTTTATTGTCCCTATCGGTTTATTGACTCGGTTTATTGACCCTATCGGTTTATTGTCTCTATCGGTTTATTGTCCCTATCGGTTTATTGACCCTATCGGTTTATTGTCCCTATCGGTTTATTGTCACTTTCGGTTTATTGTCTCTATCGGTTTATTCACTCGGTTTATTGTCTCTATCGGTTTATTGTCCCTATCGGTTTATTGTCGGTTTATTGTCCCTATCGGATTTTTGTCTCTATCGGTTTATTCTCCCTATCGGTTTATTGTCGGTTTATTGTCCCTATCGGTTTATTGTCCCTATCGGTTTATTGTCTCTATCGGTTTATTGTCCCTATCGGTTTATTGTCGGTTTATTGTCCCTATCGGTTTATTGTCTCTATCGGTTTATTGTCCCTATCGGTTTATTGTCCCTGTCGGTTTATTGTCCCTATCGGTTTATTGTCTCTATCGGTTTATTGTCCCTGTCGGTTTATTGTCCCTATCGGTTTATTGTCTCTATCGGTTTATTGCCCCTATCGGTTTATGGTCCCTATCGGTTTATTGTCTCTATCGGTTTAATATCCCTATCGGTTTATTGACTCGGTTTATTGACCCTATCGGTTTATTGTCCCTATCGGTTTATTGTCTCTATCGGTTTATTGTCCCTATCGGTTTATTGTCGGTTTATTGTCCCTATCGGTTTATTGTCTCTATCGGTTTATTGTCCCTATCGGTTTATTGTCCCTGTCGGTTTATTGTCCCTATCGGTTTATTGTCTCTATCGGTTTATTGTCGCTGTCGGTTTATTGTCCCTATCGGTTTATTGTCCCTATCGGTTTATTGTCTCTATCGGTTTATTGTCCCTATCGGTTTATTGTCGGTTTATTGTCCCTATCGGTTTATTGTCTCTATCGGTTTATTGTCCCTATCGGTTTATTGTCCCTATCGGTTTATTGTCTCTATCGGTTTATTGTCCCTATCGGTTTATTGTCCCTGTCGGTTTATTGTCCCTATCGGTTTATTGTCCCTGTCGGTTTATTGTCCCTATCGGTTTATTGTCTCTATCGGTTTATTGTCCCTATCGGTTTCTGGTCCCTATCGGTTTATTGTCTCTATCGGTTTAATATCCCTATCGGTTTATTGACTCGGTTTATTGTCCCTATCGGTTTATTGTCTCTATCGGTTTATTGTCCCTATCGGTTTATTGACTCGGTTTATTGTCCCTATCGGTTTATTGTCCCTATCGGTTTATTGTCTCTATCGGTTTATTGTCCCTATCGGTTTATTGTCCCTATTGGTTTATTGTCTCTATTGGTTTATTGTCCCTATCGGATTATTGACTCGGTTTATTGTCCCTATCGGTTTATTGTCCCTATCGGTTTATTGTCCCTATCGGTTAATTATCTCTATCGGTTATTGTCCCTATTGGTTTATTGTCTCTATCGGTTTATTGTCCCTATCGGTTTATTGTCCCTATCGGTTTATTGACCCTATCGGTTTATTGTGTCTATCGGTTTATTGTCCCTATCGGTTTATTGACTCGGTTTATTGTCTCTATCGGATTATTGTCTCTATCGGTTTATTGTCCCTATCGGTTTATTGTCCCTATCGGTTCATTGTCCCTAAAGGTTTATTGTCCCTGTCAGTTTATTGTTCCTATCAGTTTATTGTCTCTATCGGTTTATTGTCCCTATCGGTTTATTTTCCCTAACGGTTTATTATCCCTGTCGGTTTATTGTTCCTATCGGCTTATTGTCTCTATCGGTTTATTTTCCCTATCGGTTTATTGTCCCTATCGGTTTATTGTCCCTATCGGTTTATTGTCTCTATCGGTTTATTGCCCCTATCGGTTTATTGTCTCTATCGGTTTATTGCCCCTATCGGTTTATTGTCTCTATCGGTTTATTGGCTCTATCGGTTTATTGCCCCTATCGGTTTATTGTCCCTATCGGTTTATTGTCCCTATCGGTTTATTGTCTCTATCGGTATATTGTCCCTATCGGTTTATTGACTCGGTTTATTGTCCCTATCGGTTTATTGACTCGGTTTATTGTCCCTATCGGTGTATTGTCCCTATCGGTTTATTGTCTCGGTTTATTGTCCCTATCGGTTTATTCTCCCTATCGGTTTATTGACTCGGTTTATTGTCCCTATCGGTTTATTGACTCTGTTTATTGAACCTATCGGTTTATTGTCTCTATCGGTTTATTGTCTCTATCGGTTTATTGTCCCTATCGGTTTATTGTCTCTATCGATTTATTGTCCCTATCGGTTTATTGACTCGGTTATTGTCCCTATCGGTTTATTGTCTCTATCGGTTTATTGTCCCTATCGGTTTATTGTCTCTATCGGTTTATTGTCCCTATCGGTTTATTGTCCCTATCGGTTTATTGTCTCTATCGGCTTATTGTCGGTTTATTGTCCCTATCGGTTTATTGTCTCTATCGGTTTATTGTCCCTGTCGGTTTATTGTCGGTTTATTGTCCCTATCGGTTTATTGTCCCTATCGGTTTATTGTTCCTATCGGTTTATTGTCCCTATCGGTTTATTGTCCCTATCGGTTTATTGTTCCTATCGGTTTATTGTCCTTATCGGTTTATTGTCCCTATCGGTTTATTGTCCCTATCGGTTTATTGTTCCTATCGGTTTATTGTCACTATCGGTTTATGGACCCTATCGGTTTATTGTCTCAATCGGTATATTGACCCTATCGGTTGATTGTCCCTATTGGTTTATTTTCTCTATCGGTTTATTGCCCCTATCGGTTTTTTGTCTCTATCGGTTTATTGCCCCTATCGGTTTATTGCCCCTATCGGTTTATTGTCCCTATCGGTTTATTGACTCTATCGGTTTATTGTCCCTATCGGTTTATTGTCCCAATCGGTTTATTTACTCGGTTTATTGTCCCTATCGGTTTATTGTCCCTATCGGTTTATTGACTCGGTTTATTTCCCCTATCGGTTTATTGTCCATATCGGTTTATTGTCCCTATCGGTTTATTGACTCGGTTTATTGTCCCTATCGGTTTATTGTCCCTATCGGTTTATTGACTCGGTTTATTGACCCTATCGGTTTATTGTCTCTATCGGTTTATTGTCCCTATCGGTTTATTGACCCTATCGGTTTATTGTCCCTATCGGTTTATTGTCACTTTCGGTTTATTGTCTCTATCGGTTTATTCAGTCGGTTTATTGTCCCTATCGGTTTATTGTCCCTATCGGTTTATTGTCCCTATCGGTTTATTGTCCCTATCGGTTTATTGACTCGGTTTATTTTCCCTATCGGTTTATTGTCCCTATCGGTTTATTGTCTCTAACGGTTTATTGTCTCTCTCGGTATATTGTCCCTATCGGTTTATTGACTCGGTTTATTGTCCAAATCGGTTTATTGTCTCTATCGGTTTATTGTCTCTATCGGTTTATTGTCCCAATCGGTTTAATGACTCGGTTTATTGTCCCTATCGGTTTATTGTCTCTATCGGTTTATTGTCTCTATCGGTTTATTGTCCCTATCGGTTTATTGTCGGTTTATTGTCCCTATCGGATTTTTGTCTCTATCGGTTTATTCTCCCTATCGGTTTATTGTCGGTTTATTGTCCCTATCGGTTTATTGTCCCTATCGGTTTATTGTCTCTATCGGTTTATTGTCCCTATCGGTTTATTGTCGGTTTATTGTCTCTATCGGTTTATTGTCCCTATCGGTTTATTGTCCCTAAAGGTTTATTGTCCCTGTCAGTTTATTGTTCCTATCAGTTTATTGTCTCTATCGGTTTATTGTCCCTATCGGTTTATTTTCCCTAACGGTTTATTATCCCTGTCGGTTTATTGTTCCTATCGGCTTATTGTCTCTATCGGTTTATTTTCCCTATCGGTTTATTGTCCCTATCGGTTTATTGTCCCTATCGGTTTATTGTCTCTATCGGTTTATTGCCCCTATCGGTTTATTGTCTCTATCGGTTTATTGCCCCTATCGGTTTATTGTCTCTATCGGTTTATTGGCTCTATCGGTTTATTGCCCCTATCGGTTTATTGTCCCTATCGGTTTATTGTCCCTATCGGTTTATTGTCTCTATCGGTATATTGTCCCTATCGGTTTATTGACTCGGTTTATTGTCCCTATCGGTTTATTGACTCGGTTTATTGTCCCTATCGGTGTATTGTCCCTATCGGTTTATTGTCTCGGTTTATTGTCCCTATCGGTTTATTCTCCCTATCGGTTTATTGACTCGGTTTATTGTCCCTATCGGTTTATTGACTCTGTTTATTGAACCTATCGGTTTATTGTCTCTATCGGTTTATTGTCTCTATCGGTTTATTGTCCCTATCGGTTTATTGTCTCTATCGATTTATTGTCCCTATCGGTTTATTGACTCGGTTATTGTCCCTATCGGTTTATTGTCTCTATCGGTTTATTGTCCCTATCGGTTTATTGTCTCTATCGGTTTATTGTCCCTATCGGTTTATTGTCCCTATCGGTTTATTGTCTCTATCGGCTTATTGTCGGTTTATTGTCCCTATCGGTTTATTGTCTCTATCGGTTTATTGTCCCTGTCGGTTTATTGTCGGTTTATTGTCCCTATCGGTTTATTGTCCCTATCGGTTTATTGTTCCTATCGGTTTATTGTCCCTATCGGTTTATTGTCCCTATCGGTTTATTGTTCCTATCGGTTTATTGTCCTTATCGGTTTATTGTCCCTATCGGTTTATTGTCCCTATCGGTTTATTGTTCCTATCGGTTTATTGTCACTATCGGTTTATGGACCCTATCGGTTTATTGTCTCAATCGGTATATTGACCCTATCGGTTGATTGTCCCTATTGGTTTATTTTCTCTATCGGTTTATTGCCCCTATCGGTTTTTTGTCTCTATCGGTTTATTGCCCCTATCGGTTTATTGCCCCTATCGGTTTATTGTCCCTATCGGTTTATTGACTCTATCGGTTTATTGTCCCTATCGGTTTATTGTCCCAATCGGTTTATTTACTCGGTTTATTGTCCCTATCGGTTTATTGTCCCTATCGGTTTATTGACTCGGTTTATTTCCCCTATCGGTTTATTGTCCATATCGGTTTATTGTCCCTATCGGTTTATTGACTCGGTTTATTGTCCCTATCGGTTTATTGTCCCTATCGGTTTATTGACTCGGTTTATTGACCCTATCGGTTTATTGTCTCTATCGGTTTATTGTCCCTATCGGTTTATTGACCCTATCGGTTTATTGTCCCTATCGGTTTATTGTCACTTTCGGTTTATTGTCTCTATCGGTTTATTCAGTCGGTTTATTGTCCCTATCGGTTTATTGTCCCTATCGGTTTATTGTCCCTATCGGTTTATTGACTCGGTTTATTTTCCCTATCGGTTTATTGTCCCTATCGGTTTATTGTCTCTAACGGTTTATTGTCTCTCTCGGTATATTGTCCCTATCGGTTTATTGACTCGGTTTATTGTCCAAATCGGTTTATTGTCTCTATCGGTTTATTGTCTCTATCGGTTTATTGTCCCAATCGGTTTAATGACTCGGTTTATTGTCCCTATCGGTTTATTGTCTCTATCGGTTTATTGTCTCTATCGGTTTATTGTCCCTATCGGTTTATTGTCGGTTTATTGTCCCTATCGGATTTTTGTCTCTATCGGTTTATTCTCCCTATCGGTTTATTGTCGGTTTATTGTCCCTATCGGTTTATTGTCCCTATCGGTTTATTGTCTCTATCGGTTTATTGTCCCTATCGGTTTATTGTCGGTTTATTGTCTCTATCGGTTTATTGTCCCTATCTGTTTATTGTCGGTTTATTGTCCCTATCGGTTTATTATCCCTATCGGTTTATTGTCGGTTTATTGTCCCTATCGGTTTATTGTCCCTATCGGTTTATTGTCGGTTTATTGTCCCTATCGGTTTATTGTCTCTATCGGTTTATTGTCCCTGGCGGTTTATTGTCTCTGTCGGTTTGTTGTCCCTGTCGGTTTATTGTCCCTATCGGTTTATTGTCTCTATCGGTTTATTGTCCCTTTCGGTTTATTGTCTCTATCGGTTTATTGTCCCTATCGGTTTATTGTCTCTATCGGTTTATTGTCCCAATCGGTTTATTGTCCCTATCGGTTTATTGTCCCTATCGGTTTATTGACTCGGTTTATTGTCCCTATCGGTTTATTGACTCTATCGTTTTATTGACCCTATCGGTTTAATGTCTCTATCGGTTTATTGTCCGTATCAGTTTATTGTCTCTATCGGTTTATTGTCCCTATCGTTTTATTGACTCGGTTTATTGTCTCTATGGGTTTATTTTCCCTATCGGTTTATTGTCTCTATCGGTTTATTGTCCCTATCGGTTTAATGTCCCTATCGGTTTATTGTCCCTATCGGTTTATTGTCTCTATCGGTTTATTGTCCCTATCGCTTTATTGTCCCTATCAGTTTATTGTCTCTATCGGTTTATTGTCCCTATCGGTTTATTGTCGGTTTATTGTCCCTATCGGTTTATTGTCGGTTTATTGTCCCTATCGGTTAATTGTCCCTATCGGTTTATTGTCTCTATCGGTTTATTGTCCCTATCGGTTTATTGTCCCTATCGGTTTATTTGTCGGTTTATTGTCCCTATCGGTTAATTGTCCCTATCGGTTTATTGTCCCTATCGGTTTATTGTCCCTATCAGTTTATTGTCCCTATCGGTTTATTGTCCCTATCGGTTTATTGTCTCTATCGGTTTATTGTCCCTATCGGTTTATCGTCTCTATCGGTTTATTGCCCCTATCGGTTTATTGTCTCTATCGGTTTATTGTCTCTATCGGTTTATCGTCCCTATCGGTTTATTGTCTCTATCGGTTTATTGTCCCTATCGGTTTATCGTCTCTATCGGTTTATTGCCCCTATCGGTTTATTGTCTCTATCGGTTTATCGTCCCTATCGGTTTATTGTCCCTATCGGTTTATCGTCTCTATCGGTTTATTGCCCCTATCGGTTTATTGTCTCTATCGGTTTATTGTCCCTATCGGTTTATTGTCCCTATCGGTTTATTGTCTCTATCGGTTTATTGTCCCTATCGGTTTATTGTCGGTTTATTGTCCCTATCGGTTTATTGTCCCTATCGGTTTATTGTCGGTTTATTGTCCCTATCGGTTTATTGTCCCTATCGGTTTATTGTCTCTATCGGTTATTTGTCGGTTTATTGTCCCTATCGGTTTATTGTCTCTATCGGTTTATTGTCTCTATCCGTTTATTGTCTCTATCGGTTTATTGTCCCTGTCGGTTTATTGTCCCTATCGGTTTATTGTCCCTATCGGTTTATTGTCCCTTTCGTTTTATTGTCTCTATCGGTTTATTGTCCCTATCGGTTTATTGTCCCTATCGGTTTATTATCAGTATCGGTTTATTGACTCGGTTTATTGTCCCTATCGGTATATTGTCCCTATCGTTTTATTGACTCTATCGGTTTATTGACCCTATCGGTTTATTGTCTCTATCGGTTTATTGTCCCTATCGGTTTATTGTCCCTATCGGTTTAATGTCCCTATCGGTTTATTGTCCCTATCGGTTTATTGTCTCTATCGGTTTATTGACCCTATCGGTTTATTGTCTCTATCGGTTTATTGTCCCTATCGGTTTATTGTCTGTATCGGTTTATTGTCCCTATCGGTTTATTGTCCCTATCGGTTTATTGTCGGTTTAGTGTCCCTATCGGTTAATTGTCCCTATCGGTTTATTGTCTCTATCGGTTTATTGTCCCTATCGGTTTATTGTCCCTATCGGTTTATCGTCCCTATCGGTTTATTGTCTCTATCGGTTTATCGTCCCCATCGGTTTATTGTCTCTATCGGTTTATTGTCCCTATCGGTTTATCGTCTCTATCGGTTTATTGCCGCTATCGGTTTATCGTCTCTATCGGTTTATTGCCCCTATCGGTTTATTGTCTCTATCGGTTAATTGCCCCTATCGGTTTATTGTCTCTATCGGTTTATTGTCTCTATCGGTTTATTGCCCCTATCGGTTTATTGTCTCTATCGGTTTATTGGCTCTATCGGTTTTTTGCCAATATCGGTTTATTGTCTCTATCGGTTTATTGTCTCTATCGGTTTATTGTCCCTATCGGTTTATTGTCGGTTTATTGTCCCTATCGGTTTATTGTCTCTATCGGTTTATTGTCCCTATCGGTTTATTGTCCCTGTCGGTTTATTGTCCCTATCGGTTTATTGTCTCTATCGGTTTATTGTCCCTGTCGGTTTTTTGTCCCTATCGGTTTATTGTCTCTATCGGTTTATTGTCCCTATCGGTTTATGGTCCCTATCGGTTTATTGTCTCTATCGGTTTAATATCCCTATCGGTTTATTGACTCGGTTTATTGACCCTATCGGTTTATTGTCCCTATCGGTTTATTGTCTCTATCGGTTTATTGTCCCTATCGGTTTATTGTCGGTTTATTGTCCCTATCGGTTTATTGTCTCTATCGGTTTATTGTCCCTATCGGTTTATTGTCCCTGTCGGTTTCTTGTCCCTATCGGTTTATTGTCTCTATCGGTTTATTGTCGCTGTCGGTTTATTGTCCCTATCGGTTTATTGTCCCTATCGGTTTATTGTCTCTATCGGTTTATTGTCCCTATCGGTTTATTGTCGGTTTATTGTCCCTATCGGTTTATTGTCTCTATCGGTTTATTGTCCCTATCGGTTTATTGTCCCTGTCGGTTTATTGTCCCTATCGGTTTATTGTCTCTATCGGTTTATTGTCCCTCTCGGTTTCTGGTCCCTATCGGTTTATTGTCTCTATCGGTTTAATATCCCTATCGGTTTATTGACTCGGTTTATTGTCCCTATCGGTTTATTGTCCCTATCGGTTTATTGTCTCTATCGGTATATTGTCCCTATCGGTTTAATGACTCGGTTTATTGTCCCTATCGGTTTATTGTCCCTATCGGTTTATTGTCTCTATCGGTTTATTGTCCCTATCGGTTTATTGTCCCTATTGGTTTATTGTCTCTATCGGTTTATTGTCCCTATCGGATTATTGACTCGGTTTATTGTCCCTATCGGTTTATTGTCCCTATCGGTTTATTGTCCCTATCGGTTTATTGACTCGGTTTATTGTCCCTATCGGTTTATTGTCACTATCGGATTATTGACGTGGTTTATTTTCCCTATCGGTTAATTGACTCGGTTTATTGTCCCTATCGGTTTATTGTCTCTATCGGTTTATTGTCTCTATCGGTTTATTGTCCCTATCGGTTTATTGTCGGTTTATTGTCCCTATCGGTTTATTGTCACTATCGGATTATTGACTTGGTTTATTTTCCCTATCGGTTTATTGACTCGGTTTATTGTCCCTATCGGTTTATTGTCTCTATCGGTTTATTGTCGGTTTATTGTCCCTATCGGATTATTGTCTCTATCGGTTTATTGTCCTTATCGGTTTATTGTCGGTTTATTGTCCCTATCGGTTTATTGTCCCTATCGGTTTATTGTCGGATTATTGTCCCTATCGGTTTATTGTCCCTATCGGATTATTGTCCCTATCGGTTTATTGTCTCTATCGGTTTATTGTCCCTATCGGTTTATTGTCCCTATCGGTTTATTGTCGGTTTAATGTCCCTATCGGTTTATTGTCTCTATCGGTTTATTGTCCCTATCGGTTTCTTGTCCCTATCTGTTTATTGTCTCGATCGGTTTATTGTCCCTATCGGTATATTGTCTGTATCAGTTTATTGTCCCTATCGGTTTATTGTCGGTTTATTGTCCCTATCGGTTTATTGTCTCTATCGGTTTATTGTCCCTATCGGTTTATTGTCCCTATCGGTTTATTGTCCCAATCGGTTTATTGTCTCTATCGGTTTATTGCCCCTATCGGTTTATTGCCCCTATCGGATTATTGTCCCTATCGCTTTATTGTCTCTATCGGTTTATTGTCCCTGTCGCTTTATTGTCTCTATCGGTTTATTGTCCCTATCGGTTTATCGCCTCTATCGGTTTATTGTCCCTATCGGTTTATCGTCTCTGTCGGTTTATTGCCCCTATCGGTTTATCGTCTCTATCGGTTTATTGCCCCTATCGGTTTATTGTCTCTATCGGTTTATTGCCCCTATCGGTTTATTGTCTCTATCGGTTTATTGCCTCTATCGGTTTATTGTCTCTATCGGTTTTTTGGCTCTAACGGTTTAATGCCAATATCGGTTTATTGTCTCTATCGGTTTATTGTCTCTATCGGTTTATTGTCCCTATCGTTTTATTGTCGGTTTATTGTCCCTATCGGTTTATTGTCTCTATCGGTTTATTGTCCCTGTCGGTTTATTGTCCCTATCGGTTTATCGTCTCTATCGGTTTATTGCCCCTATCGGTTTATATTCTCTATCGGTTTATTGCCCCTATCGGTTTATCGTCACTATCGGTTTATTGCCCCTATCGGTTTATTGCCCCTATCGGTTTATTGTCTCTATCGGTTTATTGTCTCTATCGGTTTATTGCCCCTATCGGTTTATTGTCTCTATCGGTTTATTGGCTCTATCGGTTTATTGCCAATATCGGTTTATTGTCTCTATCGGTTTATTGTCTCTATCGGTTATTGTCCCTATCGGTTTATTGTCGGTTTAATGTCCCTATCGGTTTATTGTCTCTATCGGTTTATTGTCCCTATCGGTTTATTGTCCCTATCGGTTTATTGTCGGTTTATTGTCCCTATCGGTTTATTGTCTCTATCGGTTTATTTTTCCTGTCGGTTTATTGTCCCTATCGGTTTATTGTCTCTATCGGTTTATTGTCCCTATCGGTTTATGGTCCCTATCGGTTTATTGTCTCTATCGGTTTAATATCCCTATCGGTTTATTGACTCGGTTTATTGACCCTATGGGTTTAGTGTCCCTATCGGTTTATTGTCTCTATCGGTTTATTGTCCCTATCGGTTTATTGTCGGTTTATTGTCCCTATCGGTTTATTGTCTCTATCGGTTTATTGTCCCTATCGGTTTATTGTCCCTGTCGGTTTATTGTCCCTATCGGTTTATTGTCTCTATCGGTTTATTGTCGCTGTCGGTTTATTGTCCCTATCGGTTTATTGTCCCTATCGGTTTATTGTCTCTATCGGTTTATTGTCTCTATCGGTTTATTGTCCCTATCGGTTTATTGTCGGTTTATTGTCCCTATCGGGTTATTGTCTCTATCGGTTTATTGTCCCTATCGGTTTATTGTCCCTGTCGGTTTATTGTCCCTATCGGTTTATTGTCTCTATCGGTTTATTGTCCCTCTCGGTTTCTGGTCCCTATCGGTTTATTGTCTCTATCGGTTTAATATCCCTATCGGTTTATTGACTCGGTTTATTGTCCCTATCGGTTTATTGTCCCTATCGGTTTATTGTCTCTATCGGTTTATTGTCTCTATCGGTTTATTGGCTCTAACGGTTTAATGCCAATATCGGTTTATTGTCTCTATCGGTTTATTGTCTCTATCGGTTTATTGTCCCTATCGTTTTATTGTCGGTTTATTGTCCCTATCGGTTTATTGTCTCTATCGGTTTATTGTCCCTGTCGGTTTATTGTCCCTATCGGTTTATCGTCTCTATCGGTTTATTGCCCCTATCGGTTTATCGTCACTATCGGTTTATTGCCCCTATCGGTTTATCGTCTCTATCGGTTTATTGCCCCTATCGGTTTATCGTCACTATCGGTTTATTGCCCCTATCGGTTTATTGTCTCTATCGGTTTATTGCCCCTATCGGTTTATTGTCTCTATCGGTTTATTGTCTCTATCGGTTTATTGCCCCTATCGGTTTATTGTCTCTATCGGTTTATTGGCTCTATCGGTTTATTGCCAATATCGGTTTATTGTCTCTATCGGTTTATTGTCTCTATCGGTTTATTGTCCCTATCGGTTTATTGTCGGTTTAATGTCCCTATCGGTTTATTGTCTCTATCGGTTTATTGTCCCTATCGGTTAATTGTCCCTGTCGGTTTATTGTCCCTATCGGTTTATTGTCTCTGTCGGTTTATTGTTCCTGTCGGTTTATTGTCCCTATCGGTTTATTGTCTCTATCGGTTTATTGTCCCTATCGGTTTATGGTCCCTATCGGTTTATTGTCTTTATCGGTTTAATATCCCTATCGGTTTATTGACTCGGTTTATTGACCCTATCGGTTTATTGTCCCTATCGGTTTATTGTCTCTATCGGTTTATTGTCCCTATTGGTTTATTGTCGGTTTATTGTCTCTATCGGTTTATTGTCTCTATCGGTTTATTGTCCCTATCGGTTTATTGTCCCTGTCGGTTTATTGTCCCTATCGGTTTATTGTCTCTATCGGTTTATTGTCTCTGTCGGTTTATTGTCCCTATCTGGTTATTGTCCCTATCGGTTTATTGTCTCTATCGGTTTATTGTCTCTATCGGTTTATTGTCCCTATCGGTTTATTGTCGGTTTATTGTCTCTATCGGTTTATTGTCCCTATCGGTTTATTGTCCCTGTCGGTTTATTGTCCCTATCGGTTTATTGTCTCTATCGGTTTATTGTCCCTCTCGGTTTCTGGTCCCTATCGGTTTATTGTCTCTATCGGTTTAATATCCCTATCGGTTTATTGACTCGGTTTATTGTCCCTATCGGTTTATTGTCCCTATCGGTTTATTGTCTCTATCGGTTTATTGTCCCTATCGGTTTAATGACTCGGTTTAATGTCCCTATCGGTTTATTGTCCCTATCGGTTTATTGTCTCTATCGGTTTATTGTCCCTATCGGTTTATTGTCCCTATTGGTTTATTGTCTCTATCGGTTTATTGTCCCTATCGGATTATTGACTCGGTTTATTGTCCCTATCGGTTTATTGTCCCTATCGGTTTATTGTCCCTATCGGTTTATTGACTCGGTATATTGTCCCTATCGGTTTATTGTCACTATCGGATTATTGACTCGGTTTATATTCCCTATCGGTTTATTGACTCGGTTTATTGTCCCTATCGGTTTATTGTCCCTATCGGTTTAATGTCTCTATCGGTTTATTGTCCCTATCGGTTTATTGTTCCTATCGGTTTATTGTCCCTATCGGTTTATTGTCTCTATCGGTTTATTGTCCCTATCGGTTTATTGTCTCTATCGGTTTATTGTCCCTATCGGTTTATTGTCTCTATCGGTTTATTGTCGGTTTATTGTCCCTATCGGATTATTGTCTCTATCGGTTTATTGTCCCTATCGGTTTATTGTCGGTTTATTGTCCCTATCGCTTTATAGTCCCTATCGGTTTATTGTCGGATTATTGTCCCTATCGGTTTATTGACCCTATCGGATTATTGTCCCTATCGGTTTATTGTCTCTATCGGTTTATTGTCTCTATCGGTTTATTGTCCCTATCGGATTATTGTCCCTTTCGGTTTATTGTCCCTATCGGTTTATTGTCCCTATCGGTTTATTGTCTCTATCGGTTTATTGTCACTATCGGTTTAATGTCCCTATCGGTTTATTGTCTCTATCGGTTTATTGTCCCTATCGGTTTATTGTCGGTTTATTGTCCATATCGGTTTATTGTCTGTATCGGTTTATTGTCCCTATCGGTTTCTTGTCCCTATCGGTTTATTGTCTCGATCGGTTTATTGTCCCTATCGGTATATTGTCTGTATCGGTTTATTGTCCCTATCGGTTTATTGTCGGTTTATTGTCCCTATCGGTTTATTGTCTCTATCGGTTTATTGTCCCTATCGGTTTATTGTCCCTATCGATTTATTGTCCCTATCGGTTTATTGTCTCTATCGGTTTATTGCCCCTATCGGTTTATTGTCTCTATCGTATTATTGTCCCTATCGCTTTATTGTCTCTATCGGTATATTGTCCCTATCGCTTTATTGTCTCTATCGGTTTATTGTCCCTATCGGTTTATCGCCTCTATCGGTTTATTGTCCCTATCGGTTTATCGTCTCTATCGGTTTATTGCCCCTATCGGTTTATCGTCTCTATCGGTTTATTGCCCCTATCGGTTTATTGTCTCTATCGGTTTATTGCCCCTATCGGTTTATTGTCTCTATCCGTTTATTGCCTCTATCGGTTTATTGTCTCTATCGGTTTATTGGCTCTAACGGTTTAATGCCAATATCGGTTTATTGTCTCTATCGGTTTATTGTCTCTATCGGTTTATTGTCCCTATCGTTTTATTGTCGGTTTATTGTCCCTATCGGTTTATTGTCTCTATCGGTTTATTGTCCCTATAGGTTTATTGTCCCTGTCGGTTTATTGTCTCTATCGGTTTATTGTCCCAGTCGGTTTATTGTCCCTATCAGATTATTGTCTCTATCGGTTTATTGTCCCTATCGGTTTATTGTCCCTATCGGTTTATTGTCTCTATCGGATTATTATCCCTATCGGTTTATTGACCCGATCGGTTTATTGTCTCTATCGGTTTATTGTCCCTATCCGTTTATTGACTCGGTTTATTGTCCCTATCGGTTTATTGTCCCTATGGGTTTAATGTCTCTATCGGTTTATTGTCCCTATCGGTTTATTGTCCCTATTGGTTTATTGCCTCTATCGGTTTATTGTGCCTATCGGTTTATTGACTCGGTTTATTGTCCCTATCTGTTTATTGTCCCTATCGGTTTATTGACTCGGTTTATTGTCCCAATCGGTTTATTGTCCCTATCGGTTTATTGACTCGGTTTATTGTCCCTATCGGTTTATTGGCCCTGTCGGTTTATTGTCTCTATCGGTTTATTGTCCCTATCGGTTTATTGTCTCTATCGGTTCATTGTCCCTATCGGTTTATTGACTCGGTTTATTGTCCCTATCGGTTTATTGTCTCTATCGGTTTATTGTCTCTATCGGTTTAATGTCCCTATCGGTTAATTGACTCGGTTTATTGTCCCTATCGGTTTATTGTCTCTATCGGTTTATTGTCCTTATCGGTTTATTGTCCCTATCGGTTTATTGTCCCTATCGGTTTATTGTCGGTTTATTGTCCCTATCGGTTTATTGTCGGTATCGGTTTATTGTCTCTATCGGTTTATAGTCCCTATCGGTTTATTGTCTCTATCGGTTTATTGTCTCTATCGGTTTATTGTCCCTGTCGGTTTATTGTCTCTGTCGGTTTATTGCCCCTATCGGTTTATAGTCTCTATCGGTTTATTGTCTCTATCGGTTTATTGTCCCTATCGGTATATTGTCGGTTTATTGTCCCTATCGGTTTATTGTCCCTATCGGTTTATTGTCCCTATCGGTTTATTGTCCGTATCGGTTTATTGACCCTATCGGTTTATTATCTCTATCGGTTTATTGTCCCTATCGGTTTATTGTCTCTGTCGGTTTATTGTTCCTGTCGGTTTATTGTCCCTATCGGTTTATTGTCTCTATCGGTTTATTGTCCCTATCGGTTTATGGTCCCTATCGGTTTATTGTCTTTATCGGTTTAATATCCCTATCGGTTTATTGACTCGGTTTATTGACCCTATCGGTTTATTGTCCCTATCGGTTTATTGTCTCTATCGGTTTATTGTCCCTATTGGTTTATTGTCGGTTTATTGTCTCTATCGGTTTATTGTCTCTATCGGTTTATTGTCCCTATCGGTTTATTGTCCCTGTCGGTTTATTGTCCCTATCGGTTTATTGTCTCTATCGGTTTATTGTCTCTGTCGGTTTATTGTCCCTATCTGGTTATTGTCCCTATCGGTTTATTGTCTCTATCGGTTTATTGTCTCTATCGGTTTATTGTCCCTATCGGTTTATTGTCGGTTTATTGTCTCTATCGGTTTATTGTCCCTATCGGTTTATTGTCCCTGTCGGTTTATTGTCCCTATCGGTTTATTGTCTCTATCGGTTTATTCTCCCTCTCGGTTTCTGGTCCCTATCGGTTTATTGTCTCTATCGGTTTAATATCCCTATCGGTTTATTGACTCGGTTTATTGTCCCTATCGGTTTATTGTCCCTATCGGTTTATTGTCTCTATCGGTTTATTGTCCCTATCGGTTTAATGACTCGGTTTAATGTCCCTATCGGTTTATTGTCCCTATCGGTTTATTGTCTCTATCGGTTTATTGTCCCTATCGGTTTATTGTCCCTATTGGTTTATTGTCTCTATCGGTTTATTGTCCCTATCGGATTATTGACTCGGTTTATTGTCCCTATCGGTTTATTGTCCCTATCGGTTTATTGTCCATATCGGTTTATTGACTCGGTATATTGTCCCTATCGGTTTATTGTCACTATCGGATTATTGACTCGGTTTATATTCCCTATCGGTTTATTGACTCGGTTTATTGTCCCTATCGGTTTATTGTCCCTATCGGTTTAATGTCTCTATCGGTTTATTGTCCCTATCGGTTTATTGTTCCTATCGGTTTATTGTCCCTATCGGTTTATTGTCTCTATCGGTTTATTGTCCCTATCGGTTTATTGTCTCTATCGGTTTATTGTCCCTATCGGTTTATTGTCTCTATCGGTTTATTGTCGGTTTATTGTCCCTATCGGATTATTGTCTCTATCGGTTTATTGTCCCTATCGGTTTATTGTCGGTTTATTGTCCCTATCGCTTTATAGTCCCTATCGGTTTATTGTCGGATTATTGTCCCTATCGGTTTATTGACCCTATCGGATTATTGTCCCTATCGGTTTATTGTCTCTATCGGTTTATTGTCTCTATCGGTTTATTGTCCCTATCGGATTATTGTCCCTTTCGGTTTATTGTCCCTATCGGTTTATTGTCCCTATCGGTTTATTGTCTCTATCGGTTTATTGTCACTATCGGTTTAATGTCCCTATCGGTTTATTGTCTCTATCGGTTTATTGTCCCTATCGGTTTATTGTCGGTTTATTGTCCATATCGGTTTATTGTCTGTATCGGTTTATTGTCCCTATCGGTTTCTTGTCCCTATCGGTTTATTGTCTCGATCGGTTTATTGTCCCTATCGGTATATTGTCTGTATCGGTTTATTGTCCCTATCGGTTTATTGTCGGTTTATTGTCCCTATCGGTTTATTGTCTCTATCGGTTTATTGTCCCTATCGGTTTATTGTCCCTATCGATTTATTGTCCCTATCGGTTTATTGTCTCTATCGGTTTATTGCCCCTATCGGTTTATTGTCTCTATCGTATTATTGTCCCTATCGCTTTATTGTCTCTATCGGTATATTGTCCCTATCGCTTTATTGTCTCTATCGGTTTATTGTCCCTATCGGTTTATCGCCTCTATCGGTTTATTGTCCCTATCGGTTTATCGTCTCTATCGGTTTATTGCCCCTATCGGTTTATCGTCTCTATCGGTTTATTGCCCCTATCGGTTTATTGTCTCTATCGGTTTATTGCCCCTATCGGTTTATTGTCTCTCTCCGTTTATTGCCTCTATCGGTTTATTGTCTCTATCGGTTTATTGGCTCTAACGGTTTAATGCCAATATCGGTTTATTGTCTCTATCGGTTTATTGTCTCTATCGGTTTATTGTCCCTATCGTTTTATTGTCGGTTTATTGTCCCTATCGGTTTATTGTCTCTATCGGTTTATTGTCCCTATAGGTTTATTGTCCCTGTCGGTTTATTGTCTCTATCGGTTTATTGTCCCAGTCGGTTTATTGTCCCTATCAGATTATTGTCTCTATCGGTTTATTGTCCCTATCGGTTTATTGTCCCTATCGGTTTATTGTCTCTATCGGATTATTATCCCTATCGGTTTATTGACCCGATCGGTTTATTGTCTCTATCGGTTTATTGTCCCTATCCGTTTATTGACTCGGTTTATTGTCCCTATCGGTTTATTGTCCCTATGGGTTTAATGTCTCTATCGGTTTATTGTCCCTATCGGTTTATTGTCCCTATTGGTTTATTGCCTCTATCGGTTTATTGTGCCTATCGGTTTATTGACTCGGTTTATTGTCCCTATCTGTTTATTGTCCCTATCGGTTTATTGACTCGGTTTATTGTCCCAATCGGTTTATTGTCCCTATCGGTTTATTGACTCGGTTTATTGTCCCTATCGGTTTATTGGCCCTGTCGGTTTATTGTCTCTATCGTTTTATTGTCCCTATCGGTTTATTGTCTCTATCGGTTCATTGTCCCTATCGGTTTATTGACTCGGTTTATTGTCCCTATCGGTTTATTGTCTCTATCGGTTTATTGTCTCTATCGGTTTAATGTCCCTATCGGTTAATTGACTCGGTTAATTGTCCCTATCGGTTTATTGTCTCTATCGGTTTATTGTCCTTATCGGTTTATTGTCCCTATCGGTTTATTGTCCCTATCGGTTTATTGTCGGTTTATTGTCCCTATCGGTTTATTGTCGGTATCGGTTTATTGTCTCTATCGGTTTATAGTCCCTATCGGTTTATTGTCTCTATCGGTTTATTGTCTCTATCGGTTTATTGTCCCTGTCGGTTTATTGTCTCTGTCGGTTTATTGCCCCTATCGGTTTATAGTCTCTATCGGTTTATTGTCTCTATCGGTTTATTGTCCCTATCGGTATATTGTCGGTTTATTGTCCCTATCGGTTTATTGTCCCTATCGGTTTATTGTCCCTATCGGTTTATTGTCCGTATCGGTTTATTGACCCTATCGGTTTATTATCTCTATCGGTTTATTGTCCCTATCGGTTTATTGTCTCTATCGGTTTATTATCCCTATCGGTTTATTGTCCCTATCGGTTTATTGACCCTATCGGTTTATTGTGTCTATCGGTTTATTGTCCCTATCGGTTTATTGTCCCTATCGGTTTATTGTCTCTATCGGTTTATTGTCTCTATCGGTTTATTGTCCCTATCGGTTTATTGTCCCTATCGGTTTATTGTCCCTAAAGGTTTATTGTCCCTGTCGGTTTATTGTTCCTATCGGTTTATTGTCTCTATCGGTTTATTGTCCCTATCGGTTTATTTTCCCTAACGGTTTATTATCCCTGTCGGTTTATTGTTCCTATCGGTTTATTGTCTCTATCGGTTTATTGTCCCTATCGGTTTATTGTCCCTATCGGTTTATTGTCCCTATCGGTTTATTGTCTCTATCGGTTAATTGTCTCTATCGGTTTATTGTCCCTATCGGTTTATTGTCGGTTTATTGTCCCTAACGGCTTATTGTCCCTATTGGTTTATTTTCTCTATCGGTTTATTGCCCCTATCGGTTTATTGCCCCTATCGGTTTATTGCCCTTATCGGTTTATTGTCCCTATCGGTTTATTGACTCTATCGGTTTATTGGCTCTATCGGTTTTTTGTCCCTATCGGTTTATTGTCCCTATCGGTTTTTTGACTCGGTTTATTGTCCCTATCGGTTTATTGTCCCTATCGGTTTATTGACTCGGTTTATTTCCCCTATCGGTTTATTGTCCCTATCGGTTTATTGTCCCTATCGGTTTATTGACTCGGTTTATTGTCACTATCGGTTTATTGTCCCTATCGGTTTATTGACTCGGTTTATTGACCCTATCGGTTTATTGTCTCTATCGGTTTATTGTCCCTATCGGTATATTGTCTGTATCGGTTTATTGTCCCTATCGGTTTATTGTCGGTTTATTGTCCCTATCGGTTTATTGTCCCTATCGGTTTATTGTCCCTATCGGTTTATTGTCCCTATCGGTTTATTGTCTCTATCGGTTTATTGCCCCTATCGGTTTATTGTCTCTATCGGATTATTGTCCCTATCGCTTTATTGTCTCTATCGGTATATTGTCCCTATCGCTTTATTGTCTCTATCGGTTTATTGTCCCAATCGGTTTATTGTCCCTATCGGTTTATTGCCCCTATCGGTTTATTGTCTCTATCGGTTTATTGCCTCTATCGGTTTATTGTCTCTATCGGTTTATTGGCTCTAACGGTTTAATGCCAATATCGGTTTATTGTCTCTATCGGTTTATTGTCTCTATCGGTTTATTGTCCCTATCGTTTTATTGTCGGTTTATTGTCCCTATCGGTTTATTGTCTCTATCGGTTTATTGTCCCTATCGGTTTATTGTCCCTGTCGGTTTATTGTCCCTATCGGTTTATTGTCTCTATCGGTTTATTGTCCCAGTCGGTTTATTGTCCCTATCGGATTATTGTCTCTATCGGTTTATTGTCCCTATCGGCTTATTGTCCCTATCGGTTTATTGTCTCTATCGGATTATTATCCCTATCGGTTTATTGACCCGATCGGTTTATTGTCTCTATCGGTTTATTGTCCCTATCGGTATATTGACTCGGTTTATTGTCCCTATCGGTTTATTGTCCCTATGGGTTTAATGTCTCTATCGGTTTATTGTCCCTATCGGTTTATTGTCCCTATTGGTTTTTTGTCTCTATCGGTTTATTGTCCCTATCGGTTTATTGACTCGGTTTATTGTCCCTATCTGTTTATTGTCCCTATCGGTTTATTGACTCGGTTTATTGTCCCAATCGGTTTATTGTCCCTATCGGTTTATTGACTCGGTTTATTGACCCTATCGGTTTATTGTCCCTGTCGGTTAATTGTCTCTATCGGTTTATTGTCCCTATCGGTTTATTGTCTCTATCGGTTCATTGTCCCTATCGGTTTATTGACTCGGTTTATTGTCCCTATCAGTTTATTGTCTCTATCGGTTTATTGTCTCTATCGGTTTAATGTCCCTATCGGTTAATTGACTCGGTTTATTGTCCCTATCGGTTTATTGTCTCTATCGGTTTATTGTCCTTATCGGTTTATTGTCCCTATCGGTTTATTGTCCCTATCGGTTTATTGTCGGTTTATTGTCCCTATCGGTTTATTGTCTCTATCGGTTTATTGTCTCTATCGGTTTATAGTCCCTATCGGTTTATTGTCTCTATCGGTTTATTGTCTCTCTCGGTTTATTGTCCCTGTCGGTTTATTGTCTCTGTCGGTTTATTGCCCCTATCGGTTTATTGTCTCTATCGGTTTATTGTCTCTATCGGTTTATTGTCCCTATCGGTTTATTGTCGGTTTATTGTCCCTATCGGTTTATTGTCTCTATCGGTTTATTGTCCCTATCGGTTTATTGTCCGTATCGGTTTATTGACCCTATCGGTTTATTATCTCTATCGGTTTATTGTCCCTATTGGTTTATTGTCTCTATCGGTTTATTATCCCTATCGGTTTATTGTCCCAATCGGTTTATTGACCCTATCGGTTTATTGTGTCTATCGGTTTATTGTCCCTATCGGTTTATTGACTCGGTTTATTGTCTCTATCGGTTTATTGTCCCTATCGGTTTATTGTCCCTATCGGTTTATTGTCCATAAAGGTTTATTGTCCCTGTCGGTTTATTGTTCCTATCGGTTTATTGTCTCTATCGGTTTATTGTCCTTATCGGTTTATTTTCCCTAACGGTTTATTATCCCTGTCGGTTTATTGTTCCTATCGGTTTATTGTCTCTATCGGTTTATTGTCCCTATCGGTTTATTGTCCCTATCGGTTTATTGTCTCTATCGGTTAATTGTCTCTATCGGTTTATTGTCCCTATCGGTTTATTGTCGGTTTATTGTCCCTAACGGCTTATTGTCTCTATCGTTTTTTTGTCTCTATCGGTTTATTGTCCCTATCGGTTTACTGACTCGGTTAATTGTCCCTATCGGTTTATTGTCTCTTTCGGTTTATAGTCCCTATCGGTTTATTGTCCCTATCGGTGTATTGTCTCTATCGGTTTATTGTCCCCATCGGTTTATTGACTCGGTTTATTGTCCCTATCGGTTTATTGTCCGTATCGGTTTATTGACTCGGTTTATTGTCCCTATCGGTTTATTGTCCCTATCGGTTTATTGACTCGGTTTATTGTCCCTAACGGTTTATTCTCCCTATAGGTTTATTGACTCGGTTTATTGTCCCTATCGGTTTATTGTCCCTATCGGTTTATTGACTCGGTTTATTGAACCTATCGGTTTATTGTCTCTATCGGTTTATTGTCTCTATCGGTTTATTGTCTCTATCGGTTTATTGTCCCTATCGGTTTATTGACTCGGTTATTGTCCCTATCGGTTTATTGTCTCTATCGGTTTATTGTCCCTATTGGTTTATTGTCTCCATCGGTTTATTGTCCCTATCGGTTTATTGTCTCTATCGGCTTATTGTCGGTTTATTGTCCCTATCGGTTTATTGTCTCTATCGGTTTATTGTCCCTATTGGTTTATTGTCTCTATCGGTTTATTGTCCCTATCGGTTTATTGTCTCTATCGGCTTATTGTCGGTTTATTGTCCCTATCGGTATATTGTTCCTATCGGTTTATTGTCCCTATCGGTTTATTGTCCCTATCGGTTTATTGTTCCTATCGGTTTATTGTCCCTATCTGTTTATTGTCCTTATCGGTTTATTGTCCCTATCGGTTTATTGTCCCTATCGGTTTATTGTTCCTATCGGTTTATTGTCTCTATCGGTTTATTGTCACTATCGGTTTATGGACCCTATCGGTTTATTGTCTCTATCGGTATATTGACCCTATCGGTTTATTGTCCCTATTGGTTTATTTTCTCTATCGGTTTATTGCCCCTATCGGTTTATTGTCTCTATCGGTTTATTGCCCCTATCGGTTTATTGCCCCTATCGGTTTATTGTCCCTATCGGTTTATTGACTCTATCGGTTTATTGGCTCTATCGGTTTTTTGTCCCTATCGGTTTATTGTCCCTATCGGTTTTTTGACTCGGTTTATTGTCCCTATCGGTTTATTGTCCCTATCGGTTTATTGACTCGGTTTATTTCCCCTATCGGTTTATTGTCCCTATCGGTTTATTGTCCCTATCGGTTTATTGACTCGGTTTATTGTCCCTATCGGTTTATTGTCCCTATCGGTTTATTGACTCGGTTTATTGACCCTATCGGTTTATTGTCACTATCGGTTTATTGTCCCTATCGGTTTATTGACTCTATCGGTTTATTGTCCCTATCGGTTTATTGTCTCTATCGGTTTATTGTCTCTATCGATTTATTGACTCGGTTTATTGTCCCTATCGGTTTATTGTCCCTATCGGTTTATTGTCCCTATCGGTTTATTGACTCGGTTTATTGTCCCTATCGGTTTATTGTCCCTATCGGTTTATTGTCTCTATCGGTTTATTGTCTCTATCGGTATATTGTCCCTATCGGTTTATTGACTCGGTTTATTGTCCCAATCGGTTTATTGTCTCTATCGGTTTATTGTCCCAATCGGTTTAATGACTTGGTTTATTGTCCCTATCGGCTTATTGTGTCTATCGGTTTATTGTCTCTATCGGTTTATTGTCCCTATCGGTTTATTGTCGGTTTATTGTCCCTATCGGATTTTTGTCTCTATCGGTTTATTCTCCCTATCGGTTTATTGTCGGTTTATTGTCCCTATCGGTTTATTGTCCCTATCGGTTTATTGTCTCTATCGGTTTATTGTCCCTATCGGTTTATTGTCGGTTTATTGTCCCTATCGGTTTATTGTCTCTATCGGTATATTGTCCCTATCTGTTTATTGTCGGTTTATTGTCCCTATCGGTTTATTGTCCCTATCGGTTTATTGTCGGTTTATTGTCCCTATCGGTTTATTGTCTCTATCTGTTTATTGTCTCTATCGGTTAATTGTCCCTGTCGGTTTATTGTCTCTGACGGTTTGTTGTCCCTGTCGGTTTATTGTCCCTATCGGTTTATTGTCTCTATCGGATTATTGTCCCTTTCGGATTATTGACTCTATCGGTTTATTGTCCCTATCGGTTTATTGTCCCTATCGGTTTATTGTCTCTATCGGGTTATTGTCCCAATCGGTTTATTGTCCCTATAGGTTTATTGTCCCTATCGGTTTTTTGACTCGGTTTATTGTCCCTATCGGTTTATTGACTCTATCGTTTTATTGACCCTATCGGTTTATTGTCTCTATCGGTTTATTGTCCGTATCAGTTTATTGTCTCTATCGGTTTATTGTCCCTATCGTTTTATTGACTCGGTTTATTGTCTCTATCGGTTTATTTTACCTATCGGTTTATTGTCTCTATCGGTTTATTGTCCCTATCGGTTTAATGTCCCTATCGGTTTATTTTCCCTATCGGTTTATTGTCTCTATCGGTTTATTATCCCTATCGCTTTATTGTCCCTATCGGTTTGTTGTCTCTATCGGTTTATTGTCCCTATCAGTTTATTGACTGTTTATTGTCCCTATCGGTTTATTGTCTCTATCGATTTATTGTCCCTATCGGTTTATTGTCCCTATCGGTTTATTGTCTCTATCGGTTTATTGTCCCTATCGGTTTAATGTCTGTATCGGTTTATTGTCCCTATCGGTTTATTGTCCCTATCGGTTCATTGTCGGTTTATTGTCCCTATCGGTTAATTGTCCCTATCGGTTTATTGTCCCTATCGGTTTATTGTCCCTATCAGTTTATTGTCCCTATCGGTTTATTGTCTCTATCGGTTTATTGTCCCTATCAGTTTATCGTCTCTATCGGTTTATTGTCCCTATCGGTTTATCGTCTCTATCGGTTTATTGCCCCTATCGGTTTATTGTCTCTATCGGTTTATTGCCCCTATCGGTTTATCGTCCCTATCGGTTTATTGTCCCTATCGGTTTATTGTCCCTATCGGTTTATTGTCTCTATCGGTTTATTGTCCCTATCGGTTTATTGTCGGTTTATTGTCCCTATCGGTTTATTGCCTCTATCGGTTTATTGTCTCTATCGGTTTATTGTCCCTATCGGTTTATTGTCGGTTTATTGTCCCTATCGGTTTATTGACCCTATCGGTTTTTTGTCGGTTCATTGTCCCTATCGGTTTATTGTCCCTATCGGTGTATTGTCGGTTTATTGTCCCTATCGGTTTATTGTCTCTATCGGTTTATTGTCTCTATCCGTTTATTGTCTCTATCGGTTTATTGTCCCTGTCGGTTTATTGTCCCTATCGGTTAATTGTCTCTATCGGTTTATTGTCTCTATCGGATTATTGTCCCTATCGGTTTATTGGCACTATCGGTTTATTGTCCCTTTCGTTTTATTGTCTCTATCGGTTTATTGTCCCTATCGGTTTATTGTCTTTATCGGTTTATTGTCCCTATCGGTTTATTGTCCCTATCGGTTTATTATCCCTATCGGTTTATTGACTCGGTTTATTGTCCCTATCGGTATATTGTCCCTATCGGTTTATTGACTCTATCGGTTTATTGACCCTATCGGTTTATTGTCTCTATCGATTTATTGTCCCTATCGGTTTAATGTCTCTATCGGTTTATTGTCCCTATCGGTTTATTGACTCGGTTTATTGTCTCTATCGGTTTATTGTCCCTATCGGTTTAATGTCCCTATCGGTTTATTGTCCCTATCGGTATATTGTCTCTATCGGTTTATTGTCCCTATCGGTTTATTGTCTGTATCGGTTTATTGTCCCTATCGGTTTATTGTCGGTTTAGTGTCCCTATCGGTTAATTGTCCCTATCGGTTTATTGTCTCAATCGGTTTATTGTCCCTATCGGTTTATTGTCCCTATCGGTTTATTGCCCCTATCGGTTTATTGCCCCTCTCGGTTTATTGTCTCTATCGGATTATTGTCCCTATCGGTTTATTGTCTCTATCGGTTTATTGTCCCTATCGGTTTATCGTCTCTATCGGTTTATTGCCGCTATCGGTTTATCGTCTCTATCGGTTTATTGCCCCTATCGGTTTATCGTCTCTATCGGTTTATTGCCCCTATCGGTTTATTGTCTCTATCGGTTTCTTGCCCCTATCGGTTTATTGTCTCTATCGGTTTATTGCCCCTATCGGTTTATTGTCTCTATCGGTTTATTGTCTCTATCGATTTATTGCCCCTATCGGTTTATTGTCTCTATCGGTTTATTGGCTCTATCGGTTTATTGCCAATATCGGTTTATTGTCTCTATCGGTTTATTGTCCCTATTGGTTTATTGTCGGTTTATTGTCCCTATCGGTTTATTTTCTCTATCGGTATATTGTCCCTATCGGTTTATTGTCCCTGTCGGTTTATTGTCCCTATCGGTTTATTGTCTCTATCGGTTTATTGTCCCTGTCGGTTTATTGTCCCTATCGGTTTATTGTCTCTATCGGTTTATTGTCCCTATCGGTTTATTGTCGGTTTATTGTCCCTATCGGTTTATTGTCTCTATCGGTTTATTGTCCCTACCGGTTTATTGTCCCTGTCGGTTTATTGTCCCTATCGGTTTATTGTCTCTATCGGTTTATTGTCCCTATCGGTTTATTGTCCCTATCGGTTTATTGTCTCTATCGGGTTATTGTCCCAATCGGTTTATTGTCCCTATCGGTTTATTGTCCCTATCGGTTTTTTGACTCGGTTTATTGTCCCTATCGGTTTATTGACTCTATCGTTTTATTGACCCTATCGGTTTATTGTCTCTATCGGTTTATTGTCCGTATCAGTTTATTGTCTCTATCGGTTTATTGTCCCTATCGTTTTATTGACTCGGTTTATTGTCTCTATCGGTTTATTTTACCTATCGGTTTATTGTCTCTATCGGTTTATTGTCCCTATCGGTTTAATGTCCCTATCGGATTATTTTCCCTATCGGTTTATTGTCTCTATCGGTTTATTATCCCTATCGCTTTATTGTCCCTATCGGTTTGTTGTCTCTATCGGTTTATTGTCCCTATCAGTTTATTGACTGTTTATTGTCCCTATCGGTTTATTGTCTCTATCGATTTATTGTCCCTATCGGTTTATTGTCCCTATCGGTTTATTGTCTCTATCGGTTTATTGTCCCTATCGGTTTATTGTCCCTATCGGTTTATTGTCCCTATCGGTTCATTGTCGGTTTATTGTCCCTATCGGTTAATTGTCCCTATCGGTTTATTGTCCCTATCGGTTTATTGTCCCTATCAGTTTATTGTCCCTATCGGTTTATTGTCTCTATCGGTTTATTGTCCCTATCGGTTTATCGTCTCTATCGGTTTATTGTCCCTATCGGTTTATCGTCTCTATCGGTTTATTGCCCCTATCGGTTTATTGTCTCTATCGGTTTATTGCCCCTATCGGTTTATCGTCCCTATCGGTTTATTGTCCCTATCGGTTTATTGTCCCTATCGGTTTATTGTCTCTATCGGTTTATTGTCCCTATCGGTTTATTGTCGGTTTATTGTCCCTATCGGTTTATTGCCTCTATCGGTTTATTGTCTCTATCGGTTTATTGTCCCTATCGGTTTATTGTCGGTTTATTGTCCCTATCGGTTTATTGACCCTATCGGTTTATTGTCGGTTTATTGTCCCTATCGGTTTATTGTCCCTATCGGTGTATTGTCGGTTTATTGTCCCTATCGGTTTATTGTCTCTATCGGTTTATTGTCTCTATCCGTTTATTGTCTCTATCGGTTTATTGTCCCTGTCGGTTTATTGTCCCTATCGGTTAATTGTCCCTATCGGTTTATTGTCTCTATCGGTTTATTGTCTCTATCGGATTATTGTCCCTATCGGTTTATTGGCACTATCGGTTTATTGTCCCTTTCGTTTTATTGTCTCTATCGGTTTATTGTCCCTATCGGTTTATTGTCTCTATCGGTTTATTGTCCCTATCGGTTTATTGTCCCTATCGGTTTATTATCCCTATCGGTTTATTGACTCGGTTTATTGTCCCTATCGGTATATTGTCCCTATCGGTTTATTGACTCTATCGGTTTATTGACCCTATCGGTTTATTGTCTCTATCGATTTATTGTCCCTATCGGTTTAATGTCTCTATCGGTTTATTGTCCCTATCGGTTTATTGACTCGGTTTATTGTCTCTATCGGTTTATTGTCCCTATCGGTTTAATGTCCCTATCGGTTTATTGTCCCTATCGGTATATTGTCTCTATCGGTTTATTGTCCCTATCGGTTTATTGTCTGTATCGGTTTATTGTCCCAATCGGTTTATTGTCCCTATCGGTTTATTGTCGGTTTAGTGTCCCTATCGGTTAATTGTCCCTATCGGTTTATTGTCTCAATCGGTTTATTGTCCCTATCGGTTTATTGTCCCTATCGGTTTATTGCCCCTATCGGTTTATTGCCCCTCTCGGTTTATTGTCTCTATCGGATTATTGTCCCTATCGGTTTATTGTCTCTATCGGTTTATTGTCCCTATCGGTTAATCGTCTCTATCGGTTTATTGCCGCTATCGGTTTATCGTCTCTATCGGTTTATTGCCCCTATCGGTTTATCGTCTCTATCGGTTTATTGCCCCTATCGGTTTATTGTCTCTATCGGTTTCTTGCCCCTATCGGTTTATTGTCTCTATCGGTTTATTGCCCCTATCGGTTTATTGTCTCTATCGGTTTATTGTCTCTATCGATTTATTGCCCCTATCGGTTTATTGTCTCTATCGGTTTATTGGCTCTATCGGTTTATTGCCAATATCGGTTTATTGTCTCTATCGGTTTATTGTCCCTATCGGTTTATTGTCGGTTTATTGTCCCTATCGGTTTATTGTCTCTATCGGTATATTGTCCCTATCGGTTTATTGTCCCTGTCGGTTTATTGTCCCTATCGGTTTATTGTCTCTATCGTTTTATTGTCCCTGTCGGTTTATTGTCCCTATCGGTTTATTGTCTCTATCGGTTTATTGTCCCTATCGGTTTATTGTCGGTTTATTGTCCCTATCGGTTTATTGTCTCTATCGGTTTATTGTCCCTATCGGTTTATTGTCCCTGTCGGTTTATTGTCCCTATCGGTTTATTGTCTCTATCGGTTTATGGTCCCTATCGGTTTATGGTCCCTATCGGTTTATTGTCTCTATCGGTTTAATATCCCTATCGGTTTATTGACTCGGTTTATTGTCCCTATCGGTTTATTGTCACTATCGGTTTATTGACTCTATCGGTTTATTGTCCCTATCGGTTTAATGACTCGGTATATTGTCCCTATCGGTTTATTGTCTCTATCGGTTTATTGTCCCTATCGGTTTATTGTCCCTATTGGTTTATTGTCTCTATCGGTTTATTGTCCCTATCGGATTATTGACTCGGTTTATTGTCCCTATCGGTTTATTGTCCCTATCGGTTTATTGACTCGGTTTATTGTCCCTATCGGTTTATTGTCCCTATCGGTTTATTGACTCGGTTTATTGTCCCTATCGGTTTATTGTCCCTATCGGTTTATTGTCCCTATCGGTTTATTGTCTCTATCGGTTTATTGTCTCTATCGGTTTATTGTCCCTATCGGTTTATTGACTCGGTTTATTGTCCCTATCGGTTTATTGTCCTTATCGGTTTATTGTCCCTATCGGTTTATTGTCCCTATCGGTTTATTGTCCCTATCGGTTTATTGTCCCTATCGGTTTATGGTCCCTATCGGTTTATTGTCCCTATCGGTTTATGGTCCCTATCGGTTTATTGTCTCTATCGGTTTAATATCCCTATCGGTTTATTGACTCGGTTTATTGACCCTATCGGTTTATTGTCCCTATCGGTTTATTGTCTCTATCGGTTTATTGTCCCTATCGGTTTATTGTCGGTTTATTGTCCCTATCGGTTTATTGTCTCTATCGGTTTATTGTCCCTATCGGTTTATTGTCCCTGTCGGTTTATTGTCCCTATCGGTTTATTGTCTCTATCGGTTTATTGTCCCTGTCGGTTTATTGTCCCTATCGGTTTATTGTCCCTATCGGTTTATTGTCTCTATCGGTTTATTGTCCCTATCGGTTTATTGTCGGTTCATTGTCCCTATCGGTTTATTGTCTCTATCGGTTTATTGTCCCTATCGGTTTATTGTCCCTGTCGGTTTATTGTCCCTATCGGTTTATTGTCTCTATCGGTTTATTGTCCCTATCGGTTTATGGTCCCTATCGGTTTATTGTCTCTATCGGTTTAATATCCCTATCGGTTTATTGACTCGGTTTATTGTCCCTATCGGTTTATTGTCACTATCGGTTTATTGTCTCTATCGGTTTATTGTCCCTATCGGTTTAATGACTCGGTTTATTGTCCCTATCGGTTTATTGTCCCTATCGGTTTATTGTCTCTATCGGTTTATTGTCCCTATCGGTTTATTGTCCCTATTGGTTTATTGTCTCTATCGGTTTATTGTCCCTATCGGATTATTGACTCGGTTTATTGTCCCTATCGGTTTATTGTCCCTATCGGTTTATTGACTCGGTTTATTGTCCCTATCGGTTTATTGTCCCTATCGGTTTATTGACTCGGTTTATTGTCCCTATCGGTTTAATGTCTCCATCGGTTTATTGGCTCTATCGGTTTATTGGCCCTATCGGTTTATTGTCCCTATCGGTTTATTGTCTCTATCGGTTTATTGTCTCTATCGTTTTATTGTCCCTGTCGGTTTATTGTCCCTATCGGTTTATTGTGTCTATCGGTTTATTGTCCCTATCGGTTTATTGTGTCTATCGGTTTATTGTCCCTATCGGTTTATTGTCCCTATCGGTTTATTGTCCCTATCGGTTTATTGTCTCTATCAGTTTAATAACCCTATCGGTTTATTGTCCCTATCGGTTTATTGTCCCTATCGGTTTATTGTCCCTATCGGTTTATTGTCGGTTTATTGTCCCTATCGGTTTATTGTCTCTATCGGTTTATTGTCCCTATCGGTTTATTGTCCCTATCGGTTTATTGTCTCTATCGGTTTATTGTCCCTATCGGTTTATTGTCTGTATCGGATTATTGTCCCTATCGGTTTATTGTCGGTTTATTGTCCCTATCGGTTTATTGTCTCTATCGGTTTATTGTCCCTATTGGTTTATTGTCTCTATCGGTTTATTGTCCCTATCGGTTTATTGTCTCTATCGGCTTATTGTCGGTTTATTGTCCCTATCGGTTTATTGTCTCTATCGTTTTATTGTCCCTGTCGGTTTATTGTCCCTATCGGTTTATTGTCCCTATCGGTTTATTGTCCCTATTGGTTTATTGTCTCTATCGTTTTATTGTCCCTATCGGTTTATTGTCCCTATCGGTTTATTGACTCTATCGGTTTATTGGCTCTATCGGTTTATTGTCCCTATCGGTTTATTGTCCCTATCGGTTTATTGACTCGGTTTATTGTCCCTATCGGTTTATTGTCCCTATCGGTTTATTGACTCGGTTTATTTTCCCTATCGGTTTATTGTCCCTATCGGTTTATTGTCTCTATCGGTTTATTGACTCGGTTTATTGACCCTATCGGTTTATTGTCCCTATCGGTTTATTGACTCGGTTTATTGACCCTATCGGTTTAATGTCTCTATCGGTTTATTGTCCCTATCGGATTATTGACCCTATCGGTTTATTGTCTCTATCGCTTTATTGTCTCTATCGGTTTATTGACTCGGTTTATTGTCCCTATCGGTTTATTGTCCCTATCGGTTTATTGTCCCTATCGGTTTATTGACTCGGTTTATTGTCCCTATCGGTTTATTGTCTCTATCGGTTTATTGTCTCTATCGGTTTATTGTCCCTATCGGTTTAATGTCGGTTTATTGTCCCTATCGGATTATTGTCTCTATCGGTTTATTCTCCCTATCGGTTTATTGTCGGTTTATTGTCCCTACGGTTTATTGTCCCTATCGGTTTATTGTCTCTATCGGTTTATTGTCCCTATCGTTTTATTGTCGGTTTATTGTCCCTATCGGTTTATTGTCTCTATCGGTTTATTGTCCCTATCTGTTTATTGTCGGTTTATTGTCCCTATCGGTTTATTGTCCCCATCGGTTTATTGTCGGATTATTGTCCCTATCGGTTTATTGTCCCTATCGGTTTATTGTCGGTTTATTGTCCCTATCGGTTTATTGTCTCTATCGGTTTATTGTCTCTATCCATTTATTGTCTCTATCGGTTTATTGTCCATGTCGGTTTATTGTCTCTGTCGGTTTAGTGTCCCTGTCGGTTTATTGTCCCTATCGGTTTATTGTCTCTATCGGTATATTGTCCCTTTCGGTTTATTGTCTCTATCGGTTTATTGTCCCTATCGGTTTATTGTCTCAATCGGTTTATTGTCCCAATCGGTTTATTGTCCCTATCGGTTTATTGTCCCTATCGGTTTATTGACTCGTTTTATTGTCCCTATCGGTTTATTGACTCTATCGTTTTATAGGCCCTATCGGTTTACTGTCTCTATCGGTTTATTGTCCCTATCGGTTTATTTTCTCTATCGGTTTATTGCCCCTATCGTTTTATTGACTCGGTTTATTGTCTCTATCGGTTTTTTTTCCCTATCGGTTTATTGTCTCTATCGGTTTATTGTCCCTATCGGTTTAATGTCCCTATCGGTTTATTGTCCCTATCGGTTTATTGTCTCTATCGGTTTATTGTCACTATCGCATTATTGTCCCTATCGGTTTATTGTCTCTATCGGTTTATTGTCCCTATCGGTTTATTGTCGGTTTATTGTCCCTATCGGTTTATTGTCCCTATCGGTTTATTGTCCCTATCGGTTAATTGTCCCTATCGGTTTATTATCTCTATCGGTTTATTGTCCCTATCGGTTTATTGTCCCTATCGGTTTATTGTCGGTTTATTGTCCCTATCGGGTAATTGTCCCTATCGGTTTATTGTCCCTATCGGTTTATTGTCTCTATCGGTTTATTGTCCCTATCGGTTTATCGTCTCTATCGGTTTATGGCCCCTATCGGTTTATTGTCTCTATCGGTTTATTGTCCCTATCGGTTTATTGTCCCTATCGATTTATTGTCCCTATCGGTTTATTGTCTCTATCGGTTTATTGTCCCTATCGGTTTATTGTCGGTTTATTGTCCCTATCGGTTTATTGTCTCTATCGGTTTATTGTCCCTATCGGTTTATTGTCGGTTTATTGTCCCTATCGGTTTATTGTCCCTATCGGTTTATTGTCGGTTTATTGTACCTATCGGTTTATTGTCCCTATCGATTTATTGTCGGTTTATTGTCCCTATCGGTTTATTGTCTCTATCTGTTTATTGTCTCTATCCGTTTATTGTCTCTATCGGTTTATTGTCCCTATCGGTTTATTGTCTCTATCGGTTTATTGTCTCTATCGGTTTATTGTCTCTATCGGATTATTGCCCCTATCGGTTAATTGTCTCTATCGGTTCATTGTCCCTTTCGTTTTATTGTCCCTATCGATTTATTGTCGGTTTATTGTCCCTATCGGTTTATTGTCTCTATCTGTTTATTGTCTCTATCCGTTTATTGTCTCTATCGGTTTATTGTCCCTATCGGTTTATTGTCTCTATCGGTTTATTGTCTCTATCGGTTTATTGTCTCTATCGGATTATTGCCCCTATCGGTTAATTGTCTCTATCGGTTTATTGACCCTATCGGTTTATTGTCTCTATCGGTTTATTGTCCCTATCGGTTTAATGTCTCTATCGGTTTATTGTCCCTATCGGTTTATAAACTCGGTTTATTGTCCCTATCGGTTTATTGTCTCTATCGGTTTATTGTCCCTATCGGTTTAATGTCCCTATCGGTTTATTGTCCCTATCGGGTTATTGTCTCTATCGGTTTATTGTCCCTATCGGTTTATTGTCCCTATCGGTATATTGTCTCTATCGGTTTATTCTCCCTATCGGTTTATTGTCGGTTTATTGTCCCTATCGGTTTATTGTCCCTATCGGTTTATTGTCGGTTTATTGTCCCTATCGGTTTATTGTCCCTATCGGTTTATTGTCTCTATCGGTTTATTGTCCCTATCGGTTTATTGTCGGTTTATTGTCCCTATCGGTTTATTGTCTCTATCGGTATATTGTCCCTATCTGTTTATTGTCGGTTTATTGTCCCTATCGGTTTATTGTCCCTATCGGTTTATTGTCGGTTTATTGTCCCTATCGGTTTATTGTCTCTATCTGTTTATTGTCTCTATCGGTTAATTGTCCCTGTCGGTTTATTGTCTCTGACGGTTTGTTGTCCCTGTCGGTTTATTGTCCCTATCGGTTTATTGTCTCTATCGGATTATTGTCCCTTTCGGATTATTGACTCTATCGGTTTATTGTCCCTATCGGTTTATTGTCCCTATCGGTTTATTGTCTCTATCGGGTTATTGTCCCAATCGGTTTATTGTCCCTATCGGTTTATTGTCCCTATCGGTTTTTTGACTCGGTTTATTGTCCCTATCGGTTTATTGACTCTATCGTTTTATTGACCCTATCGGTTTATTGTCTCTATCGGTTTATTGTCCCTATCGTTTTATTGACTCGGTTTATTGTCTCTATCGGTTTATTTTACCTATCGGTTTATTGTCTCTATCGGTTTATTGTCCCTATCGGTTTAATGTCCCTATCGGTTTATTTTCCCTATCGGTTTATTGTCTCTATCGGTTTATTATCCCTATCGCTTTATTGTCCCTATCGGTTTGTTGTCTCTATCGGTTTATTGTCCCTATCAGTTTATTGACTGTTTATTGTCCCTATCGGTTTATTGTCTCTATCGATTTATTGTCCCTATCGGTTTATTGTCCCTATCGGTTTATTGTCTCTATCGGTTTATTGTCCCTATCGGTTTAATGTCTGTATCGGTTTATTGTCCCTATCGGTTTATTGTCCCTATCGGTTCATTGTCGGTTTATTGTCCCTATCGGTTAATTGTCCCTATCGGTTTATTGTCCCTATCGGTTTATTGTCCCTATCAGTTTATTGTCCCTATCGGTTTATTGTCTCTATCGGTTTATTGTCCCTATCGGTTTATCGTCTCTATCGGTTTATTGTCCCTATCGGTTTATCGTCTCTATCGGTTTATTGCCCCTATCGGTTTATTGTCTCTATCGGTTTATTGCCCCTATCGGTTTATCGTCCCTATCGGTTTATTGTCCCTATCGGTTTATTGTCCCTATCGGTTTATTGTCTCTATCGGTTTATTGTCCCTATCGGTTTATTGTCGGTTTATTGTCCCTATCGGTTTATTGCCTCTATCGGTTTATTGTCTCTATCGGTTTATTGTCCCTATCGGTTTATTGTCGGTTTATTGTCCCTATCGGTTTATTGACCCTATCGGTTTATTGTCGGTTTATTGTCCCTATCGGTTTATTGTCCCTATCGGTTTATTGTCGGTTTATTGTCCCTATCGGTTTATTGTCTCTATCGGTTTATTGTCTCTATCCGTTTATTGTCTCTATCGGTTTATTGTCCCTGTCGGTTTATTGTCCCTATCGGTTAATTGTCCCTATCGGTTTATTGTCTCTATCGGTTTATTGTCTCTATCGGATTATTGTCCCTATCGGTTTATTGGCACTATCGGTTTATTGTCCCTTTCGTTTTATTGTCTCTATCGGTTTATTGTCCCTATCGGTTTATTGTCTCTATCGGTTTATTGTCCCTATCGGTTTATTGTCCCTATCGGTTTATTATCCCTATCGGTTTATTGACTCGGTTTATTGTCCCTATCGGTATATTGTCCCTATCGGTTTATTGACTCTATCGGTTTATTGACCCTATCGGTTTATTGTCTCTATCGATTTATTGTCCCTATCGGTTTAATGTCTCTATCGGTTTATTGTCCCTATCGGTTTACTGACTCGGTTTATTGTCTCTATCGGTTTATTGTCCCTATCGGTTTAATGTCCCTATCGGTTTATTGTCCCTATCGGTATATTGTCTCTATCGGTTTATTGTCCCTATCGGTTTATTGTCTGTATCGGTTTATTGTCCCTATCGGTTTATTGTCCCTATCGGTTTATTGTCGGTTTAGTGTCCCTATCGGTTAATTGTCCCTATCGGTTTATTGTCTCAATCGGTTTATTGTCCCTATCGGTTTATTGTCCCTATCGGTTTATTGCCCCTATCGGTTTATTGCCCCTCTCGGTTTATTGTCTCTATCGGATTATTGTCCCTATCGGTTTATTGTCTCTATCGGTTTATTGTCCCTATCGGTTTATCGTCTCTATCGGTTTATTGCCGCTATCGGTTTATCGTCTCTATCGGTTTATTGCCCCTATCGGTTTATCGTCTCTATCGGTTTATTGCCCCTATCGGTTTATTGTCTCTATCGGTTTCTTGCCCCTATCGGTTTATTGTCTCTATCGGTTTATTGCCCCTATCGGTTTATTGTCTCTATCGGTTTATTGTCTCTATCGATTTATTGCCCCTATCGGTTTATTGTCTCTATCGGTTTATTGGCTCTATCGGTTTATTGCCAATATCGGTTTATTGTCTCTATCGGTTTATTGTCCCTATCGGTTTATTGTCGGTTTATTGTCCCTATCGGTTTATTGTCTCTATCGGTATATTGTCCCTATCGGTTTATTGTCCCTGTCGGTTTATTGTCCCTATCGGTTTATTGTCTCTATCGGTTTATTGTCCCTGTCGGTTTATTGTCCCTATCGGTTTATTGTCTCTATCGGTTTATTGTCCCTATCGGTTTATTGTCGGTTTATTGTCCCTATCGGTTTATTGTCTCTATCGGTTTATTGTCCCTATCGGTTTATTGTCCCTGTCGGTTTATTGTCCCTATCGGTTTATTGTCTCTATCGGTTTATGGTCCCTATCGGTTTATGGTCCCTATCGGTTTATTGTCTCTATCGGTTTAATATCCCTATCGGTTTATTGACTCGGTTTATTGTCCCTATCGGTTTATTGTCACTATCGGTTTATTGTCTCTATCGGTTTATTGTCCCTATCGGTTTAATGACTCGGTATATTGTCCCTATCGGTTTATTGTCTCTATCGGTTTATTGTCCCTATCGGTTTATTGTCTCTATCGGTTTATTGTCCCTATCGGATTATTGACTCGGTTTATTGTCCCTATCGGTTTATTGTCCCTATCGGTTTATTGACTCGGTTTATTGTCCCTATCGGTTTATTGTCCCTATCGGTTTATTGACTCGGTTTATTGTCCCTATCGGTTTATTGTCCCTATCGGTTTATTGTCCCTATCGGTTTATTGTCTCTATCGGTTTATTGTCTCTATCGGTTTATTGTCCCTATCGGTTTATTGACTCGGTTTATTGTCCCTATCGGTTTATTGTCCTTATCGGTTTATTGTCCCTATCGGTTTATTGTCCCTATCGGTTTATTGTCCCTATCGGTTTATTGTCCCTATCGGTTTATTGTCCCTATCGGTTTATTGTCCCTATCGGTTTATGGTCCCTATCGGTTTATTGTCTCTATCGGTTTAATATCCCTATCGGTTTATTGACTCGGTTTATTGACCCTATCGGTTTATTGTCCCTATCGGTTTATTGTCTCTATCGGTTTATTGTCCCTATCGGTTTATTGTCGGTTTATTGTCCCTATCGGTTTATTGTCCCTATCGGTTTATTGTCCCTGTCGGTTTATTGTCCCTATCGGTTTATTGTCTCTATCGGTTTATTGTCCCTGTCGGTTTATTGTCCCTATCGGTTTATTGTCCCTATCGGTTTATTGTCTCTATCGGTTTATTGTCCCTATCGGTTTATTGTCGGTTCATTGTCCCTATCGGTTTATTGTCTCTATCGGTTTATTGTCCCTATCGGTTTATTGTCCCTGTCGGTTTATTGTCCCTATCGGTTTATTGTCTCTATCGGTTTATTGTCCCTATCGGTTTATGGTCCCTATCGGTTTATTGTCTCTATCGGTTTAATATCCCTATCGGTTTATTGACTCGGTTTATTGTCCCTATCGGTTTATTGTCACTATCGGTTTATTGTCTCTATCGGTTTATTGTCCCTATCGGTTTAATGACTCGGTTTATTGTCCCTATCGGTTTATTGTCCCTATCGGTTTATTGTCTCTATCGGTTTATTGTCCCTATCGGTTTATTGTCCCTATTGGTTTATTGTCTCTATCGGTTTATTGTCCCTATCGGATTATTGACTCGGTTTATTGTCCCTATCGGTTTATTGTCCCTATCGGTTTATTGACTCGGTTTATTGTCCCTATCGGTTTATTGTCCCTATCGGTTTATTGACTCGGTTTATTGTCCCTATCGGTTTAATGTCTCTATCGGTTTATTGTCCCTATCGGTTTATTGACTCGGTTTATTGTCCCTATCGGTATATTGTCCCTATCGGTTTATTGTCCTTATCGGTTTATTGTCCCTATCGGTTTATTGTCCCTATCGGTTTATTGTCGGTTTATTGTCCCTATCGGTTTATTGTCTCTATCGGTTTATTGTCCCTATCGGTTTATTGTCTCTATCGGTTTATTGTCCCTATCGGTTTATTGTCTCTATCGGTTTATTGTCTCTATCGGTTTATTGTCTCTATCGGTTTATTGTCTCTGTCGGTTTATTGCCCCTATCGGTTTATTGTCTCCATCGGTTTATTGGCTCTATCGGTTTATTGGCCCTATCGGTTTATTGTCCCTATCGGTTTATTGTCTCTATCGGTTTATTGTCCCTATCGGTTTATTGTCTCTATCGTTTTATTGTCCCTGTCGGTTTATTGTCCCTATCGGTTTATTGTGTCTATCGGTTTATTGTCCCTATCGGTTTATTGTGTCTATCGGTTTATTGTCCCTATCGGTTTATTGTCCCTATCGGTTTATTGTCCCTATAGGTTTATTGTCTCTATCAGTTTAATAACCCTATCGGTTTATTGTCTCTATCGGTTTATTGTCCCTATCGGTTTATTGTCCCTATCGGTTTATTGTCTCCATCGGTTTATTGTCGGTTTATTGTCCCTATCAGTTTATTGTCTCTATCGGTTTATTGTCCCTATCGGTTTATTGTCCCTATCGGTTTATTGTCTCTATCGGTTTATTGTCCCTATCGGTTTATTGTCTGTATCGGATTATTGTCCCTATCGGTTTATTGTCGGTTTATTGTCCCTATCGGTTTATTGTCTCTATCGGTTTATTGTCCCTATTGGTTTATTGTCTCTATCGGTTTATTGTCCCTATCGGTTTATTGTCTCTATCGGCTTATTGTCGATTTATTGTCCCTATCGGTTTATTGTCTCTATCGTTTTATTGTCCCTGTCGGTTTATTGTCCCTATCGGTTTATTGTCCCTATCGGTTTATTGTCCCTATCGGTTTATTGTCTCTATCGTTTTATTGTCCCTATCGGTTTATTGTCCCTATCGGTTTATTGACTCTATCGGTTTATTGGCTCTATCGGTTTATTGTCCCTATCGGTTTATTGTCCCTATCGGTTTATTGACTCGGTTTATTGTCCCTATCGGTTTATTGTCCCTATCGGTTTATTGACTCGGTTTATTTTCCCTATCGGTTTATTGTCCCTATCGGTTTATTGTCCCTATCGGATTATTAACCCGGTTTATTGACCCTATCGGTTTATTGTCCCTATCGGTTTATTGACTCGGTTTATTGACCCTATCGGTTTAATGTCTCTATCGGTTTATTGTCCCTATCGGATTATTGACCCTATCGGTTTATTGTCTCTATCGCTTTATTGTCTCTATCGGTTTATTGACTCGGTTTATTGTCCCTATCGGTTTATTGTCCCTATCGGTTTATTGTCCCTATCGGTTTATTGACTCGGTTTATTGTCCCTATCGGTTTATTGTCTCTATCGGTTTATTGTCTCTATCGGTTTATTGTCCCTATCGGTTTAATGTCGGTTTATTGTCCCTATCGGATTATTGTCTCTATCGGTTTATTCTCCCTATCGGTTTATTGTCGGTTTATTGTCCCTACTGTTTATTGTCCCTATCGGTTTATTGTCTCTATCGGTTTATTGTCCCTATCGTTTTATTGTCGGTTTATTGTCCCTATCGGTTTATTGTCTCTATCGGTTTATTGTCCCTATCTGTTTATTGTCGGTTTATTGTCCCTATCGGTTTATTGTCCCCATCGGTTTATTGTCGGATTATTGTCCCTATCGGTTTATTGTCCCTATCGGTTTATTGTCGGTTTATTGTCCCTATCGGTTTATTGTCTCTATCGGTTTATTGTCTCTATAGATTTATTGTCTCTATCGGTTTATTGTCCATGTCGGTTTATTGTCCATGTCGGTTTATTGTCCCTATCGGTTTATTGTCTCTATCGGTATATTGTCCCTTTCGGTTTATTGTCTCTATCGGTTTATTGTCCCTATCGGTTTATTGTCTCAATCGGTTTATTGTCCCAATCGGTTTATTGTCCCTATCGGTTTATTGTCCCTATCGGTTTATTGACTCGTTTTATTGTCCCTATCGGTTTATTGACTCTATCGTTTTATAGACCCTATCGGTTTACTGTCTCTATCGGTTTATTGTCCCTATCGGTTTATTTTCTCTATCGGTTTATTGTCCCTATCGTTTTATTGACTCGGTTTATTGTCTCTATAGGTTTTTTTTCCCTATCGGTTTATTGTCTCTATCGGTTTATTGTCCCTATCGGTTTAATGTCCCTATCGGTTTATTGTCCCTATCGGTTTATTGTCTCTATCGGTTTATTGTCACTATCGCATTATTGTCCCTATCGGTTTATTGTCTCTATCGGTTTATTGTCCCTATCGGTTTATTGTCGGTTTATTGTCCCTATCGGTTTATTGTCCCTATCGGTTTATTGTCCCTATCGGTTAATTGTCCCTATCGGTTTATTGTCTCTATCGGTTTATTGTCCCTATCGGTTTATTGTCCCTATCGGTTTATTGTCGGTTTATTGTCCCTATCGGGTAATTGTCCCTATCGGTTTATTGTCCCTATCGGTTTATTGTCTCTATCGGTTTATTGTCCCTATCGGTTTATCGTCTCTATCGGTTTATGGCCCCTATCGGTTTATTGTCTCTATCGGTTTATTGTCCCTATCGGTTTATTGTCCCTATCGATTTATTGTCCCTATCGGTTTATTGTCTCTATCGGTTTATTGTCCCTATCGGTTTATTGTCGGTTTATTGTCCCTATCGGTTTATTGTCTCTATCGGTTTATTGTCCCTATCGGTTTATTGTCGGTTTATTGTCCCTATCGGTTTATTGTCCCTATCGGTTTATTGTCGGTTTATTGTACCTATCGGTTTATTGTCCCTATCGATTTATTGTCGGTTTATTGTCCCTATCGGTTTATTGTCTCTATCTGTTTATTGTCTCTATCCGTTTATTGTCTCTATCGGTTTATTGTCCCTATCGGTTTATTGTCTCTATCGGTTTATTGTCTCTATCGGTTTATTGTCTCTATCGGATTATTGCCCCTATCGGTTAATTGTCTCTATCGGTTTATTGTCCCTTTCGTTTTATTGTCCCTATCGATTTATTGTCGGTTTATTGTCCCTATCGGTTTATTGTCTCTATCTGTTTATTGTCTCTATCCGTTTATTGTCTCTATCGGTTTATTGTCCCTATCGGTTTATTGTCTCTATCGGTTTATTGTCTCTATCGGTTTATTGTCTCTATCGGATTATTGCCCCTATCGGTTAATTGCCTCTATCGGTTTATTGACCCTATCGGTTTATTGTCTCTATCGGTTTATTGTCCCTATCGGTTTAATGTCTCTATCGGTTTATTGTCCCTATCGGTTTATTGACTCGGTTTATTGTCCCTATCGGTTTATTGTCTCTATCGGTTTATTGTCCCTATCGGTTTAATGTCCCTATCGGTTTATTGTCCCTATCGGGTTATTGTCTCTATCGGTTTATTGTCCCTATCGGTTTATTGTCCCTATCGGTATATTGTCTCTATCGGTATATTGTCCCTATCGGTTTATTGTCCGTATCGGTTTATTGTCCCTATCGGTTTATTGTCCCTATCGGTTTATTGCCCCTATCGGTTTATTGTCTCTTTCGGATTATTGTCCCTATTGGTTTATTGTCTCTATCGGTTTATTGTCCCTATCGGTTTATTGTCGGTTTAATGTCCCTAACGGTTTATTGTCTCTATCGGTTTATTGTCCCTATCGGTTTATTGTCTCTATCGGTTTATTATCCCTATCGGTTTATTGACCCTATCGGTTTATTGTCTCTATCGGTTTATTGTCCGTATCGGTTTATTGACTCGGTTAATTGTCTCTATTGGATTATTGTCTCCATCGTTTTATTGTCCCTATCGGTTTATTGTCCCTATCGGTTTATTGTCTCTATCGGTTTATTGTCCCTGTCGGTTTATTGACTCGTTTTATTGTCCCTATCGGTTTATTGTCCGTATCGGTTTATTGAATCGGTTTATTGTCCCTATCGGTTTATTGTCCCTATCGGTTAATTGACTCGGTTTATTGTCCCTATCGTTTATTGTCCCTTTCGATTTATTGACTCGGTTTATTGTCCCTATCGGTTTATTGTCCCTATCGTTTTATTGACACGGTTTATTGAACCTATCGGTTTATTGTCTCTATCGGTTTATTGTCTCTATCGGTTTATTGTCCCTATCGGTTTATTGTCTCTATCGGTTTATTGTCCCTATCGGTTTATTGACTCGGTTATTGTCCCTATCGGTTTATTGTCTCTATCGGTTTATTGTCTCTATCGGTTTATTGTCCCTATCGGTTTATTGACTCGGTTTATTGTCCCTATCGGTTTATTCTCACTATCGGTTTATTGTCCCTATCGATTTATTGTCTCTATCGGTTTATTGTCCCTATCGGTTTATTGTCCCTATCGGTTTATTGTCCCTATCGGTTTATTGTCCCTATCGGTTTATTGTCGGTATATTGTCCCTATCGGTTTATTGTCTCTATCGGTTTATTGTCTCTATCGGTTTATTGTCCCTATCGGTTTATTGTCCCTAAAGGTTAATTGTCTCTATCGGTTTATTGTCTCTATCGGTTTATTGTCCCTATCGGTTTACTGTCGGTTTATTGTCCCTATCGGTTTATTGTCCCTAGCGGTTTATTGTCCCTATCGGTTTATTGTCCCTATCGGTTTATTGTAGGTTTATTGTCCCTATCGGATTATTGTCTCTATCGTTTTATTGTCCCTGTCGGTTTATTGTCTCTATCGGTTTATTGTACCTATCGGATTATTGTCCCTATCGGTTTATTGTCTCTATCGGTTTATTGCCCCTATCGGTTTATTGTCTCTATCGGTTTATTGTCTCTATCGATTTATTGCCCCTATCGGTTTATTGTCTCTATCGGTTTATTGGCTCTATCGGTTTATTGCCAATATCGGTTTATTGTCTCTATCGGTTTATTGTCCCTATCGGTTTATTGTCGGTTTATTGTCCCTATCGGTTTATTGTCTCTATCGGTTTATTGTCCCTGTCGGTTTATTGTCCCTGTCGGTTTATTGTCCCTATCGGTTTATTGTCTCTATCGGTTTATTGTCCCTGTCGGTTTATTGTCCCTATCGGTTTATTGTCTCTATCGGTTTATTGTCCCTATCGGTTTATTGTCGGTTTATTGTCCCTATCGGTTTATTGTCTCTATCGGTTTATTGTCCCTATCGGTTTATTGTCCCTGTCGGTTTATTGTCCCTATCGGTTTATTGTCTCTATCGGTTTATGGTCCCTATCGGTTTATGGTCCCTATCGGTTTATTGTCTCTATCGGTTTAATATCCCTATCGGTTTATTGACTCGGTTTATTGTCCCTATCGGTTTATTGTCACTATCGGTTTATTGTCTCTATCGGTTTATTGTCCCTATCGGTTTATTGACTCGGTTTATTGTCCCTATCGGTTTATTGTCTCTATCGGTTTATTGTCCCTATCGGTTTATTGACCCTATTGGTTTATTGTCTCTATCGGTTTATTGTCCCTATCGGATTATTGACTCGGTTTATTGTCCCTATCGGCTTATTGTCCATATCGGTTTATTGTCCCTATCGGTTTATTGTCCCTATCGGTTTATTGTCCCTATCGGTTTATTGACTCGGTTTATTGTCCCTATCGGTTTATTGTCGCTATCGGTTTATTGTCCCTATCGGTTTATTGTCTCTATCGGTTTATTGTCTCTATCGGTTTATTGTCCCTATCGGTTTATTGACTCGGTTTATTGTCCCTATCGGTTTATTGTCCTTATCGGTTTATTGTCCCTATCGGTTTATTGCCCCTATCGGTTTATTGTCCCTATCGGTTTATGGTCCCTATCGGTTTATTGTCCCTATCGGTTTATGGTCCCTATCGGTTTATTGTCTCTATCGGTTTAATATCCCTATCGGTTTATTGACTCGGTTTATTGACCCTATCGGTTTATTGTCCCTATCGGTTTATTGTCTCTATCGGTTTATTGTCCCTATCGGTTTATTGTCGGTTTATTGTCCCTATCGGTTTATTGTCTCTATCGGTTTATTGTCCCTATCGGTTTATTGTCCCTGTCGGTTTATTGTCCCTATCGGTTCATTGTCTCTATCGGTTTATTATCCCTGTCGGTTTATTGTCCCTATCGGTTTATTGTCCCTATCGGTTTATTGTCTCTATCGGTTTATTGTCCCTATCGGTTTATTGTCGGTTTATTGTCCCTATCGGTTTATTGTCTCTATCGGTTTATTGTCCCTATCGGTTTATTGTCCCTGTCGGTTTATTGTCCCTATCGGTTTATTGTCTCTATCGGTTTATTGTCCCTATCGGTTTATGGTCCCTATCGGTTTATTGTCTCTATCGGTTTAATATCCCTATCGGTTTATTGACTCGGTTTATTGTCCCTATCGGTTTATTGTCACTATCGGTGTATTGTCTCTATCGGTTTATTGTCCCTATCGGTTTAATGACTCGGTTTATTGTCCCTATCGGTTTATTGTCCCTATCGGTTTATTGTCTCTATCGGTTTATTGTCCCTATCGGTTTATTGTCCCTATTGGTTTATTGTCTCTATCGGTTTATTGTCCCTATCGGATTATTGACTCGGTTTATTGTCCCTATCGGTTTATTGTCCCTATCGGTTTATTGACTCGGTTTATTGTCCCTATCGGTTTATTGTCCCTATCGGTTTATTGACTCGGTTTATTGTCCCTATCGGTTTATTGACTCTATCGGTTTATTGTCCCTATCGGTTTATTGACTCGGTTTATTGTCCCTATCGGTATATTGTCCCTATCGGTTTATTGTCCTTATCGGTTTATTGTCCCTATCGGTTTATTGTCCCTATCGGTTTATTGTCAGTTTATTGTCCCTATCGGTTTATTGTCTCTATCGGTTTATTGTCCCTATCGGTTTATTGTCAGTTTATTGTCCCTATCGGTTTATTGTCTCTATCGGTTTATTGTCCCTATCGGTTTATTGTCTCTATCGGTTTATTGTCCCTATCGGTTTATTGTCTCTATCGGTTTATTGTCTCTATCGGTTTATTGTCTCTATCGGTTTATTGTCTCTGTCGGTTTATTGCCCCTATCGGTTTATTGTCTCCATCGGTTTATTGGCTCTATCGGTTTATTGGCCCTATCGGTTTATTGTCCCTATCGGTTTATTGTCTCTATCGGTTTATTGTCCCTATCGGTTTATTGTCTCTATCGGTTTATTGTCCCTGTCGGTTTATTGTCCCTATCGGTTTATTGTGTCTATCGGTGTATTGTCCCTATCGGTTTATTGTGTCTATCGGTTTATTGTCCCTATCGGTTTATTGTCCCTATCGGTTTATTGTCCCTATAGGTTTATTGTCTCTATCAGTTTAATAACCCTATCGGTTTATTGTCTCTATCGGTTTATTGTCCCTATCGGTTTATTGTCCCTATCGGTTTATTGTCTCTATCGGTTTATTGTTGGTTTATTGTCCCTATCGGTTTATTGTCTCTATCGGTTTATTGTCCCTATCGGTTTATTGTCCCTATCGGTTTATTGTCTCTATCGGTTTATTGTCCCTATCGGTTTATTGTCTGTATCGGTTTATTGTCCCTATCGGTTTATTGTCGGTTTATTGTCCCTATCGGTTTATTGTCTCTATCGGTTTATTGTCCCTATTGGTTTATTGTCTCTATCGGTTTATTGTCCCTATCGGTTTATTGTCTCTATCGGCTTATTGTCGGTTTATTGTCCCTATCGGTTTATTGTCTCTATCGTTTTATTGTCCCTGTCGGTTTATTGTCTCTATCAGTTTATTGTCCCTATCGGTTTATTGTCCCTATCGGTTTATTGTCCCTATCGGTTTATTGTCTCTATCGGTTTATTGTCCCTATCGGTTTATTGTCCCTATCGGTTTATTGACTCTATCGGTTTATTGGCTCTATCGGTTTATCGTCCCTATCGGTTTATTGTCCCTATCGGTTTATTGACTCGGTTTATTGTCCCTATCGGTTTATTGTCCCTATCGGTTTATTGACTCGGTTTATTTTCCCTATCGGTTTATTGTCGCTATCGGTTTATTGTCCCTATCGGTTTATTAACCCGGTTTATTGTCCCTATCGGTTTATTGTCCCTATCGGTTTATTGACTCGGTTTATTGACCCTATCGGTTTATTGTCTCTATCGGTTTATTGTCCCTATCGGATTATTGACCCTATCGGTTTATTGTCCCTATCGGATTATTGTCTCTATCGGTTTATTCTCCCTATCGGTTTATTGTCGGTTTATTGTCCCTATCGGTTTATTGTCCCTATCGGTTTATTGTCTCTATCGGTTTATTGTCCCTATCGGTTTATTGTCGGTTTATTGTCACTATCGGTTTATTGTCCCTATCGGTTTATTCACTCGTTTTATTGTCCCTATCGGTTTATTGACTCTATCGTATTATAGACCCTATCGGTTTACTGTCTCTATCGGTTTATTGTCCCTATCGGTTTATTTTCTCTATCGGTTTATTGTCCCTATCGTTTTATTGACTCGGTTTATTGTCTCTATCGGTTTTTTTTCCCTATCGGTTTATTGTCTCTATCGGTTTATTGTCCCTATCGGTTTAATGTCCCTATCGGTTTATTGTCCCTATCGGTTTATTGTCTCTATCGGTTTATTGTCACTATCGCATTATTGTCCCTATCGGTTTATTGTCTCTATCGGTTTATTGTCCCTATCGGTTTATTGTCGGTTTATTGTCCCTATCGGTTTATTGTCCCTATCGGTTTATTGTCCCTATCGGTTAATTGTCCCTATCGGTTTATTGTCTCTATCGGTTTATTGTCCCCATCGGTTTATTGTCCCTATCGGTTTATTGTCGGTTTATTGTCCCTATCGGGTAATTGTCCCTATCGGTTTATTGTCTCTATCGGTTTATTGTCCCTATCGGTTTATCGTCTCTATCGGTTCATGGCCCCTATCGGTTTATTGTCTCTATCGGATTATTGTCCCTATCGGTTTATTGTCCCTATCGATTTATTGTCCCTATCGGTTTATTGTCTCTATCGGTTTATTGTCCCTATCGGTTTATTGTCGGTTTAATGTCCCTATCGGTTTATTGTCTCTATCGGTTTATTGTCCCTATCGGTTTATTGTCGGTTTATTGTCCGTATCGGTTTATTGTCCCTATCGGTTTATTGTCGGTTTATTGTACCTATCGGTTTATTGTCCCTATCGGTTTATTGTCGGTTTATTGTCTCTATCGGTTAATTGTCTCTATCCGTTTATTGTCTCTATCGGTTTATTGTCCCTATCGGTTTATTGTCTCTATCGGTTTATTGTCTCTATCGGTTTATTGTCTCTATCGGATTATTGCCCCTATCGGTTAATTGTCTCTATCGGTTTATTGTCCCTTTCGTTTTATTGTCTCTATCGGTTTATTGTCCCTATCGGGTTATTGTCTCTATCGGTTTATTGTCCCTATCGGTTTATTGTCCCTATCGGTTTATTATCCCTATCGGTTTATTGACTCGGTTTCTTGTCCCTATCGGTATATTGTCCCTATCGGTTTATTGACTCTATCGGTTTATTGACCCTATCGGTTTATTGTCTCTATCGGTTTATTGTCCCTATCGGTTTAATGTCTCTATCGGTTTATTGTCCCTATCGGTTTATTGACTCGGTTTATTGTCCCTATCGGTTTATTGTCTCTATCGGTTTATTGTCCCTATCGGTTTAATGTCCCTATCGGTTTATTGTCCCTATCGGGTTATTGTCTCTATCGGTTTATTGTCCCTATCGGTTTATTGTCCCTATCGGTATATTGTCTCTATCGGTATATTGTCCCTATCGGTTTATTGTCTGTATCGGTTTATTGTCCCTGTCGGTTTATTGTCCCTATCGGTTTATTGTCTCTATCGGTTTATTGTCCCTATTGGTTTATTGTCTCTATCGTTTTATTGTCCCTGTCGGTTTGTTGTCTCTATCGGTTTCTTGTCCCTATCGGTTTATTGTTCCTATCGGTTTATTGTCCCTATCGGTTTATTGTCTCTATCGGTATATTGTCCCTATCGGTTTATTGTCCCGATCGGTTTATTGACTCTATCGGTTTATTGGCTCTATCGGTTTATTGTCCCTATCGGTTTATTGTCCCTATCGGTTTATTGACTCGGTTTATTGTCCCTATCGGTTTATTGTCCCTATCGGTTTATTGTCCCTATCGGTTTATTGACTCGGTTTATTTTCCCTATCGGTTTATTGTCCCTATCGGTTTATTGTCCCTATCGGTTTATTGACCCGGTTTATTGTCCCTATCGGTTTATTGTCCCTATCGGTTTATTACCTCGGTTTATTGACCCTATCGGTTTATTGTCCCTATCGGTTTATTGTCCCTATCGGATTATTGACCCTATCGGTTTATTGTCTCTATCGATTTATTGTCTCTATCGGTTTATTGTCTCTATCGGTTTATTGACTCGGTTTATTGTCCCTATCGGTTTATTGTCCCTATCGGTTTATTGTCCCTATCGGTTTATTGACTCGGTTTATTGTCCCTATCGGTTTATTGTCTCTATCGGTTTATTCTCTCTATCGGTATATTGTCCCTATCGGTTTATTGACTCGGTTTATTGTCCCTATCGGTTTATTGTCTCTATCGGTTTATTGTCTCTATCGGTTTATTGTCCCTATCGGTTTAATGTCGGTTTATTGTCCCTATCGGATTATTGTCTCTATCGGTTTATTCTCCCTATCGGTTTGTTGTCGGTTTATTGTCCCTATCGGTTTATTGTCCCTATCGGTTTATTGTCTCTATCGGTTTATTGTCCCTATCGGTTTATTGTCGGTTTATTGTCCCTATCGGTTTATTGTCACTATCGGTATATTGTCCCTATCTGTTTATTGTCGGTTTATTGTCCCTATCGGTTTATTGTCCCTATCGGTTTATTGTCGGATTATTGTCCCTATCGGTTTATTGTCCCTATCGGTTTATTGTCGGTTTATTGTCCCTATCGGTTTATTGTCTCTATCGGTTTATTGTCTCTATCGGTTTATTGTCCATGTCGGTTTATTGTCTCTGTCGGTTTATTGTCCCTGTCCGTTTATTGTCCCTATCGGTTTATTGTCTCTATCGGTTTATTGTCCCTTTCGGTTTATTGTCTCTATCGGATTATTGTCCCTATCGGTTTATTGTCTCTATCGGTTTATTGTCCCAATCGGTTTATTGTCCCTTTCGGTTTATTGTCCCTATCGGTTTATTGACTCGTTTTATTGTCCCTATCGGTTTATTGAATCTATCGTTTTATTGACCCTATCGGTTTACTGTCTCTATCGGTTTATTGTCCCTATCGGTTTATTTTCTCTATCGGTTTATTGTCCCTATCGTTTTATTGACTCGGTTTATTGTCTCTATCGGTTTATTTTCCCTATCGGTTTATTGTCTCTATCGGTTTATTGTCCCTATCGGTTTAATGTCCCTATCGGTTTATTGTCCCTCTCGGTTTATTGTCCCTATCGCATTATTGTCCCTATCGGTTTATTGTCCCTATCGGTTTATTGTCGGTTTATTGTCCCTATCGGTTTATTGTCTCTATCGGTTCATTGTCCCTATCGGTTTATTGTCTCTATCGGTTTATTGTCCCTATCGGTTTATTGTCTGTATCGGTTTATTGTCCCTATCAGTTTATTGTCCCTATCGGTTCATTGTCGGTTTATTGTCCCTATCGGTTAATTGTCCCTATCGGTTTATTGTCTCTATCGGTTTATTGACTCTATCGGTTTATTGTCCCTATCGGTTTATTGTCCCTATCGGTTTATTGTCCCTATCGGTTTATTGTCTCTATCGGTTTATTGTCTCTATCGGTTTATTGCCTCTATCGGTTTATTGTCGGTTTATTGTCCCTATCGGTTTATTGTCCCTATCGGTTTATTGTCGGTTTATTGTACCTATCGGTTTATTGTCCCTATCGGTTTATTGTCGGTTTATTGTCCCTATCGGTTTATTGTCTCTATCGGTTTATTGTCCCTATCGGTTTAATGTCTCTATCGGTTTATTGTCCCTATCGGTTTATTGACTCGGTTTATTGTCCCTATCGGTTTATTGTCTCTATCGGTTTATTGTCCCTATCGGTTTAATGTCCCTATCGGTTTATTGTCCCTATCGGGTTATTGTCTCTATCGGTTTATTGTCCCTATCGGTTTATTGTCCCTATCGGTATATTGTCTCTATCGGTATATTGTCCCTATCGGTTTATTGTCTGTATCGGTTTATTGTCCCTGTCGGTTTATTGTCCCTATCGGTTTATTGTCTCTATCGGTTTATTGTCCCTATTGGTTTATTGTCTCTATCGTTTTATTGTCCCTGTCGGTTTGTTGTCTCTATCGGTTTCTTGTCCCTATCGGTTTATTGTTCCTATCGGTTTATTGTCCCTATCGGTTTATTGTCTCTATCGGTATATTGTCCCTATCGGTTTATTGTCCCGATCGGTTTATTGACTCTATCGGTTTATTGGCTCTATCGGTTTATTGTCCCTATCGGTTTATTGTCCCTATCGGTTTATTGACTCGGTTTATTGTCCCTATCGGTTTATTGTCCCTATCGGTTTATTGTCCCTATCGGTTTATTGACTCGGTTTATTTTCCCTATCGGTTTATTGTCCCTATCGGTTTATTGTCCCTATCGGTTTATTGACCCGGTTTATTGTCCCTATCGGTTTATTGTCCCTATCGGTTTATTACCTCGGTTTATTGACCCTATCGGTTTATTGTCCCTATCGGTTTATTGTCCCTATCGGATTATTGACCCTATCGGTTTATTGTCTCTATCGATTTATTGTCTCTATCGGTTTATTGTCTCTATCGGTTTATTGACTCGGTTTATTGTCCCTATCGGTTTATTGTCCCTATCGGTTTATTGTCCCTATCGGTTTATTGACTCGGTTTATTGTCCCTATCGGTTTATTGTCTCTATCGGTTTATTCTCTCTATCGGTATATTGTCCCTATCGGTTTATTGACTCGGTTTATTGTCCCTATCGGTTTATTGTCTCTATCGGTTTATTGTCTCTATCGGTTTATTGTCCCTATCGGTTTAATGTCGGTTTATTGTCCCTATCGGATTATTGTCTCTATCGGTTTATTCTCCCTATCGGTTTGTTGTCGGTTTATTGTCCCTATCGGTTTATTGTCCCTATCGGTTTATTGTCTCTATCGGTTTATTGTCCCTATCGGTTTATTGTCGGTTTATTGTCCCTATCGGTTTATTGTCACTATCGGTATATTGTCCCTATCTGTTTATTGTCGGTTTATTGTCCCTATCGGTTTATTGTCCCTATCGGTTTATTGTCGGATTATTGTCCCTATCGGTTTATTGTCCCTATCGGTTTATTGTCGGTTTATTGTCCCTATCGGTTTATTGTCTCTATCGGTTTATTGTCTCTATCGGTTTATTGTCCATGTCGGTTTATTGTCTCTGTCGGTTTATTGTCCCTGTCCGTTTATTGTCCCTATCGGTTTATTGTCTCTATCGGTTTATTGTCCCTTTCGGTTTATTGTCTCTATCGGATTATTGTCCCTATCGGTTTATTGTCTCTATCGGTTTATTGTCCCAATCGGTTTATTGTCCCTTTCGGTTTATTGTCCCTATCGGTTTATTGACTCGTTTTATTGTCCCTATCGGTTTATTGAATCTATCGTTTTATTGACCCTATCGGTTTACTGTCTCTATCGGTTTATTGTCCCTATCGGTTTATTTTCTCTATCGGTTTATTGTCCCTATCGTTTTATTGACTCGGTTTATTGTCTCTATCGGTTTATTTTCCCTATCGGTTTATTGTCTCTATCGGTTTATTGTCCCTATCGGTTTAATGTCCCTATCGGTTTATTGTCCCTCTCGGTTTATTGTCCCTATCGCATTATTGTCCCTATCGGTTTATTGTCCCTATCGGTTTATTGTCGGTTTATTGTCCCTATCGGTTTATTGTCTCTATCGGTTCATTGTCCCTATCGGTTTATTGTCTCTATCGGTTTATTGTCCCTATCGGTTTATTGTCTGTATCGGTTTATTGTCCCTATCAGTTTATTGTCCCTATCGGTTCATTGTCGGTTTATTGTCCCTATCGGTTAATTGTCCCTATCGGTTTATTGTCTCTATCGGTTTATTGACTCTATCGGTTTATTGTCCCTATCGGTTTATTGTCCCTATCGGTTTATTGTCCCTATCGGTTTATTGTCTCTATCGGTTTATTGTCTCTATCGGTTTATTGTCTCTATCGGTTTATTGTCGGTTTATTGTCCCTATCGGTTTATTGTCCCTATCGGTTTATTGTCGGTTTATTGTACCTATCGGTTTATTGTCCCTATCGGTTTATTGTCGGTTTATTGTCCCTATCGGTTTATTGTCTCTATCGGTTTATTGTCTCTATCGGTTTATTGTCTCTATCGGATTATTGCCCCTATCGGTTTATTGTCTCTATCGGTTTATTGTCCCTTTCGTTTTATTGTCTCTATCGGTTTATTGTCCCTATCGGGTTATTGTCTCTATCGGTTTATTGTCCCTATCGGTTTATTGTCCCTATCGGTTTATTATCCCTATCGGTTTATTGACTCGGTTTATTGTCCCTATCGGTATATTGTCCCTATCGGTTTATTGACTCTATCGGTTTATTGACCCTATCGGTTTATTGTCTCTATCGGTTTATTGTCCCTATCGGTTTAATGTCTCTATCGGTTTATTGTCCCTATCGGTTTATTGTCCCTATCGGTTTATTGTCTCTATCGTTTTATTGTCCCTATCGGTTTAATGTCCCTATTGGTTTATTGTCCCTATCGGGTTATTGTCTCTATCGGTTTATTGTCCCTATCGGTTTATTGTCCCTATCGGTATATTGTCTCTATCGGTATATTGTCCCTATCGGTTTATTGTCTGTATCGGTTGATTGTCCCTATCGGTTTATTGTCGGTTTATTGTCCCTATCGGTTTATTGTCTCTATCGGTTTATTGTCCCTATTGGTTTATTGTCTCTATCGTTTTATTGTCCCTGTCGGTTTGTTGTCTCTATCGGTTTCTTGTCCCTATCGGTTTATTGTTCCTATCGGTTTATTGTCCCTATCGGTTTATTGTCTCTATCGGTTTATTGTCCCTATCGGTTTATTGTCCCTATCGGTTTATTGTCCCGATCGGTTTATTGTCCCTATCGGTTTATTGTCCCGATCGGTTTATTGACTCTATCGGTTTATTGGCTCTATCGGTTTATTGTCCCTATCGGTTTATTGTCCCTATCGGTTTATTGACTCGGTTTATTGTCCCTATCGGTTTATTGTCCCTATCGGTTTATTGTCCCTATCGGTTTATTGACTCGGTTTATTTTCTCTATCGGTTTATTGTCCCTATCGGTTTATTGTCCCTATCGGTTTATTGACCCGGTTTATTGTCCCTATCGGTTTATTGTCCCTATCGGTTTATTACCTCGGTTTATTGACCCTATCGGTTTATTGTCCCTATCGGTTTATTGTCCCTATCGGTTTATTGTCCCTATCGGATTATTGACCCTATCGGTTTATTGTCTCTATCGGTTTATTGTCTCTATCGGTTTAATGTCTCTATCGGTTTATTGACTCGGTTTATTGTCCCTATCGGTTTATTGTCCCTATCGGTTTATTGTCCCTATCGGTTTATTGACTCGGTTTATTGTCCCTATCGGTTTATTGTCTCTATCGGTTTATTCTCTCTATCGGTATATTGTCCCTATCGGTTTATTGACTCGGTTTATTGTCCCTATCGGTTTATTGTCTCTATCGGTTTATTGTCTCTATCGGTTTATTGTCCCTATCGGTTTAATGTCGGTTTATTGTCCCTATCGGTTTAATGTCGGTTTATTGTCCCTATCGGATTATTGTCTCTATCGGTTTATTCTCCCTATCGGTTTGTTGTCGGTTTATTGTCCCTATCGGTTTATTGTCCCTATCGGTTTATTGTCCCTATCGGTTTATTGTCGGTTTATTGTCCCTATCGGTTTATTGTCACTATCGGTATATTGTCCCTATCTGTTTATTGTCGGTTTATTGTCCCTATCGGTTTATTGTCCCTATCGGTTTATTGTCGGATTATTGTCCCTATCGGTTTATTGTCCCTATCGGTTTATTGTCGGTTTATTGTCCCTATCGGTTTATTGTCTCTATCGGTTTATTGTCTCTATCGGTTTATTGTCCATGTCGGTTTATTGTCTCTGTCGGTTTATTGTCCCTGTCCGTTTATTGTCCCTATCGGTTTATTGTCTCCATCGGTTTATTGTCCCTTTCGGTTTATTGTCTCTATCGGATTATTGTCCCTATCGGTTTATTGTCTCTATCGGTTTATTGTCCCAATCGGTTTATTGTCCCTATCGGTTTATTGTCCCTATCGGTTTATTGACTCGTTTTATTGTCGATATCGGTTTATTGAATCTATCGTTTTATTGACCCTATCGGTTTACTGTCTCTATCGGTTTATTGTCCCTATCGGTTTATTTTCTCTATCGGTTTATTGTCCCTATCGTTTTATTGACTCGGTTTATTGTCTCTATCGGTTTATTTTCCCTATCGGTTTATTGTCTCTATCGGTTTATTGTCCCTATCGGTTTAATGTCCCTATCGGTTTATTGTCCCTCTCGGTTTATTGTCCCTATCGCATTATTGTCCCTATCGGTTTATTGTCTCTATCGGTTTATTGTCCCTATCGGTTTATTGTCGGTTTATTGTCCCTATCGGTTTATTGTCTCTATCGGTTCATTGTCCCTATCGGTTTATTGTCTCTATCGGTTTATTGTCCCTATCGGTTTATTATCTGTATCGGTTTATTGTCCCAATCGGTTTATTGTCCCTATCGGTTTATTGTCGGTTTATTGTCCCTATCGGTTAATTGTCCCTATCGGTTTATTGTCTCTATCGGTTAATTGTCCCTATCGGTTTATTGTCCCCATCGGTTCATTGTCGGTTTATTGTCCCTATCGGTTAATTGTCCCTATCGGTTTATTGTCCCTATCGGTTTATTGTCTCTATCGGTTTATTGTCCCTATCGGTTTATTGTCCCTATCGATTTATTGTCCCTATCGGTTTATTGTCCCTATCGGTTTATTGTCTCTATCGGTTTATTGTCCCTATCGGTTTATTGTCTCTATCGGTTTATTGTCTCTAACGGTTTATTGTCGGTTTATTGTCCCTATCGGTTTATTGTCCCTATCGGTTTATTGTCGGTTTATTGTCCCTATCGGTTTATTGTCACTATCGGTATATTGTCCCTATCTGTTTATTGTCGGTTTATTGTCCCTATCGGTTTATTGTCCCTATCGGTTTATTGTCGGATTATTGTCCCTATCGGTTTATTGTCCCTATCGGTTTATTGTCGGTTTATTGTCCCTATCGGTTTATTGTCTCTATCGGTTTATTGTCTCTATCGGTTTATTGTCCATGTCGGTTTATTGTCTCTGTCGGTTTATTGTCCCTGTCCGTTTATTGTCCCTATCGGTTTATTGTCTCCATCGGTTTATTGTCCCTTTCGGTTTATTGTCTCTATCGGATTATTGTCCCTATCGGTTTATTGTCTCTATCGGTTTATTGTCCCAATCGGTTTATTGTCCCTATCGGTTTATTGTCCCTATCGGTTTATTGACTCGTTTTATTGTCGATATCGGTTTATTGAATCTATCGTTTTATTGACCCTATCGGTTTACTGTCTCTATCGGTTTATTGTCCCTATCGGTTTATTTTCTCTATCGGTTTATTGTCCCTATCGTTTTATTGACTCGGTTTATTGTCTCTATCGGTTTATTTTCCCTATCGGTTTATTGTCTCTATCGGTTTATTGTCCCTATCGGTTTAATGTCCCTATCGGTTTATTGTCCCTCTCGGTTTATTGTCCCTATCGCATTATTGTCCCTATCGGTTTATTGTCTCTATCGGTTTATTGTCCCTATCGGTTTATTGTCGGTTTATTGTCCCTATCGGTTTATTGTCTCTATCGGTTCATTGTCCCTATCGGTTTATTGTCTCTATCGGTTTATTGTCCCTATCGGTTTATTATCTGTATCGGTTTATTGTCCCAATCGGTTTATTGTCCCTATCGGTTTATTGTCGGTTTATTGTCCCTATCGGTTAATTGTCCCTATCGGTTTATTGTCTCTATCGGTTAATTGTCCCTATCGGTTTATTGTCCCCATCGGTTCATTGTCGGTTTATTGTCCCTATCGGTTAATTGTCCCTATCGGTTTATTGTCCCTATCGGTTTATTGTCTCTATCGGTTTATTGTCCCTATCGGTTTATTGTCCCTATCGATTTATTGTCCCTATCGGTTTATTGTCCCTATCGGTTTATTGTCTCTATCGGTTTATTGTCCCTATCGGTTTATTGTCTCTATCGGTTTATTGTCTCTAACGGTTTATTGTCGGTTTATTGTCCCTATCGGTTTATTGTCCCTATCGGTTTATTGTCGGTTTATTGTACCTATCGGTTTATTGTCCCTATCGGTTTATTGTCGGTTTATTGTCCCTATCGGTTTATTGTCTCTATCGGTTTATTGTCTCTATCGGTTTATTGTCTCTATCGGTTTATTGTCTCTATCGGTTTATTGACTCTATCGGATTATTGCCCCTATCGGTTTATTGTCTCTATCGGTTTATTGTCCCTTTCGTTTTATTGTCTCTATCGGTTTATTGTCCCTATCGGGTTATTGTCTCTATCGGTTTATTGTCCCTATCGGTTTATTGTCCCTATCGGTTTATTATCCCTATCGGTTTATTGACTCGGTTTATTGTCCCTATCGGTATATTGTCCCTATCGGTTTATTGACTCTATCGGTTTATTGACCCTATCGGTTTATTGTCTCTATCGGTTTATTGTCCCTATCGGTTTAATGTCTCTATCGGTTTATTGTCCCTATCGGTTTATTGACTCGGTTTATTGTCTCTATCGGTTTATTGTCCCTATCGGTTTATTGTCTCTATCGGTTTATTGTCCCTATCGGTTTAATGTCCCTATCGGTTTATTGTCTCTATCGGTTTATTGTCCCTATCGGTTTATTGTCCCTATCGGTATATTGTCTCTATCGGTATATTGTCCCTATCGGTTTATTGTCTGTATCGGTTTATTGTCCCTATCGGTTTATTGTCCCTATCGGTTTATTGTCGGTTTAGTGTCCCTATCGGTTAATTGTCCCTATCGGTTTATTGTCTCTATCGGTTTATTGTCCCTATCGGTTTATTGTCCCTATCGGTTTATTGCCCCTATCGGTTTATTGTCTCTTTCGGATTATTGTCCCTATCGGTTTATCGTCTCTATCGGTTTATTGTCCCTATCGGTTTATCGTCTCTATCGGTTTATTGTCCCTATCGGTTTATCGTCTCTATCGGTTTATTGCCCCTATCGGTTTATTGTCTCTATCGGTTTATTGCCCCTATCGGTTTATTGTCTCTATCGGTTTATTGCCCCTATCGGTTTATTGTCTCTATCGGTTTATTGTCTCTATCGGTTTATTGCCCCTATCGGTTTATTGTCTCTATCGGTTTATTGGCTCTATCGGTTTATTGCCAATATCGGTTTATTGTCTCTATCGGTTTATTGTCTCTATCGGTTTATTGTCCCTATCGGTTTATTGTCGGTTTATTGTCCCTATCGGTTTATTGTCTCTATCGGTTTATTGTCCCTATCGGTTTATTGTCCCTGTCGGTTTATTGTCCCTATCGGTTTATTGTCTCTATCGGTTTATTGTCCCTGTCGGTTTATTGTCCCTATCGGTTTATTGTCTCTATCGGTTTATGGTCCCTATCGGATTATTGTCTCTATCGTTTTAATATCCCTATCGGTTTATTGAATCGGTTTATTGACCCTATCGGTTTATTGTCCCTATCGGTTTAATGTCTCTATCGGTTTATTGTCCCTATCGGTTTAATGACTCGGTTTATTGTCCCTATCGGTTTATTGTCCCTATCGGTTTATTGTCTCTATCGGTTTATTGTCCCTATCGGTTTATTGTCCCTATTGGTTTATTGTCTCTATCGGTTTATTGTCCCTATCGGATTATTGACTCGGTTTATTGTCCCTATTGGTTTATTGTCCCTATCGGTTTATTGACTCGGTTTATTGTCTCTATCGGTTTATTTTCCCTATCGGTTTATTGTCTCTATCGGTTTATTGTCCCTATCGGTTTAATGTCCCTATCGGTTTATTGTCCCTCTCGGTTTATTGTCCCTATCGCATTATTGTCCCTATCGGTTTATTGTCCCTATCGGTTTATTGTCGGTTTATTGTCCCTATCGGTTTATTGTCTCTATCGGTTCATTGTCCCTATCGGTTTATTGTCTCTATCGGTTTATTGTCCCTATCGGTTTATTGTCTGTATCGGTTTATTGTCCCTATCAGTTTATTGTCCCTATCGGTTCATTGTCGGTTTATTGTCCCTATCGGTTAATTGTCCCTATCGGTTTATTGTCTCTATCGGTTTATTGACTCTATCGGTTTATTGTCCCTATCGGTTTATTGTCCCTATCGGTTTATTGTCCCTATCGGTTTATTGTCTCTATCGGTTTATTGTCTCTATCGGTTTATTGTCTCTATCGGTTTATTGTCGGTTTATTGTCCCTATCGGTTTATTGTCCCTATCGGTTTATTGTCGGTTTATTGTACCTATCGGTTTATTGTCCCTATCGGTTTATTGTCGGTTTATTGTCCCTATCGGTTTATTGTCTCTATCGGTTTATTGTCTCTATCGGTTTATTGTCTCTATCGGATTATTGCCCCTATCGGTTTATTGTCTCTATCGGTTTATTGTCCCTTTCGTTTTATTGTCTCTATCGGTTTATTGTCCCTATCGGGTTATTGTCTCTATCGGTTTATTGTCCCTATCGGTTTATTGTCCCTATCGGTTTATTATCCCTATCGGTTTATTGACTCGGTTTATTGTCCCTATCGGTATATTGTCCCTATCGGTTTATTGACTCTATCGGTTTATTGACCCTATCGGTTTATTGTCTCTATCGGTTTATTGTCCCTATCGGTTTAATGTCTCTATCGGTTTATTGTCCCTATCGGTTTATTGTCCCTATCGGTTTATTGTCTCTATCGTTTTATTGTCCCTATCGGTTTAATGTCCCTATTGGTTTATTGTCCCTATCGGGTTATTGTCTCTATCGGTTTATTGTCCCTATCGGTTTATTGTCCCTATCGGTATATTGTCTCTATCGGTATATTGTCCCTATCGGTTTATTGTCTGTATCGGTTGATTGTCCCTATCGGTTTATTGTCGGTTTATTGTCCCTATCGGTTTATTGTCTCTATCGGTTTATTGTCCCTATTGGTTTATTGTCTCTATCGTTTTATTGTCCCTGTCGGTTTGTTGTCTCTATCGGTTTCTTGTCCCTATCGGTTTATTGTTCCTATCGGTTTATTGTCCCTATCGGTTTATTGTCTCTATCGGTATATTGTCCCTATCGGTTTATTGTCCCGATCGGTTTATTGACTCTATCGGTTTATTGGCTCTATCGGTTTATTGTCCCTATCGGTTTATTGTCCCTATCGGTTTATTGACTCGGTTTATTGTCCCTATCGGTTTATTGTCCCTATCGGTTTATTGTCCCTATCGGTTTATTGACTCGGTTTATTTTCTCTATCGGTTTATTGTCCCTATCGGTTTATTGTCCCTATCGGTTTATTGACCCGGTTTATTGTCCCTATCGGTTTATTGTCCCTATCGGTTTATTACCTCGGTTTATTGACCCTATCGGTTTATTGTCCCTATCGGTTTATTGTCCCTATCGGTTTATTGTCCCTATCGGATTATTGACCCTATCGGTTTATTGTCTCTATCGGTTTATTGTCTCTATCGGTTTAATGTCTCTATCGGTTTATTGACTCGGTTTATTGTCCCTATCGGTTTATTGTCCCTATCGGTTTATTGTCCCTATCGGTTTATTGACTCGGTTTATTGTCCCTATCGGTTTATTGTCTCTATCGGTTTATTCTCTCTATCGGTATATTGTCCCTATCGGTTTATTGACTCGGTTTATTGTCCCTATCGGTTTATTGTCTCTATCGGTTTATTGTCTCTATCGGTTTATTGTCCCTATCGGTTTAATGTCGGTTTATTGTCCCTATCGGTTTAATGTCGGTTTATTGTCCCTATCGGATTATTGTCTCTATCGGTTTATTCTCCCTATCGGTTTGTTGTCGGTTTATTGTCCCTATCGGTTTATTGTCCCTATCGGTTTATTGTCCCTATCGGTTTATTGTCGGTTTATTGTCCCTATCGGTTTATTGTCACTATCGGTATATTGTCCCTATCTGTTTATTGTCGGTTTATTGTCCCTATCGGTTTATTGTCCCTATCGGTTTATTGTCGGATTATTGTCCCTATCGGTTTATTGTCCCTATCGGTTTATTGTCGGTTTATTGTCCCTATCGGTTTATTGTCTCTATCGGTTTATTGTCTCTATCGGTTTATTGTCCATGTCGGTTTATTGTCTCTGTCGGTTTATTGTCCCTGTCCGTTTATTGTCCCTATCGGTTTATTGTCTCCATCGGTTTATTGTCCCTTTCGGTTTATTGTCTCTATCGGATTATTGTCCCTATCGGTTTATTGTCTCTATCGGTTTATTGTCCCAATCGGTTTATTGTCCCTATCGGTTTATTGTCCCTATCGGTTTATTGACTCGTTTTATTGTCGATATCGGTTTATTGAATCTATCGTTTTATTGACCCTATCGGTTTACTGTCTCTATCGGTTTATTGTCCCTATCGGTTTATTTTCTCTATCGGTTTATTGTCCCTATCGTTTTATTGACTCGGTTTATTGTCTCTATCGGTTTATTTTCCCTATCGGTTTATTGTCTCTATCGGTTTATTGTCCCTATCGGTTTAATGTCCCTATCGGTTTATTGTCCCTCTCGGTTTATTGTCCCTATCGCATTATTGTCCCTATCGGTTTATTGTCTCTATCGGTTTATTGTCCCTATCGGTTTATTGTCGGTTTATTGTCCCTATCGGTTTATTGTCTCTATCGGTTCATTGTCCCTATCGGTTTATTGTCTCTATCGGTTTATTGTCCCTATCGGTTTATTATCTGTATCGGTTTATTGTCCCAATCGGTTTATTGTCCCTATCGGTTTATTGTCGGTTTATTGTCCCTATCGGTTAATTGTCCCTATCGGTTTATTGTCTCTATCGGTTAATTGTCCCTATCGGTTTATTGTCCCCATCGGTTCATTGTCGGTTTATTGTCCCTATCGGTTAATTGTCCCTATCGGTTTATTGTCCCTATCGGTTTATTGTCTCTATCGGTTTATTGTCCCTATCGGTTTATTGTCCCTATCGATTTATTGTCCCTATCGGTTTATTGTCCCTATCGGTTTATTGTCTCTATCGGTTTATTGTCCCTATCGGTTTATTGTCTCTATCGGTTTATTGTCTCTAACGGTTTATTGTCGGTTTATTGTCCCTATCGGTTTATTGTCCCTATCGGTTTATTGTCGGTTTATTGTCCCTATCGGTTTATTGTCACTATCGGTATATTGTCCCTATCTGTTTATTGTCGGTTTATTGTCCCTATCGGTTTATTGTCCCTATCGGTTTATTGTCGGATTATTGTCCCTATCGGTTTATTGTCCCTATCGGTTTATTGTCGGTTTATTGTCCCTATCGGTTTATTGTCTCTATCGGTTTATTGTCTCTATCGGTTTATTGTCCATGTCGGTTTATTGTCTCTGTCGGTTTATTGTCCCTGTCCGTTTATTGTCCCTATCGGTTTATTGTCTCCATCGGTTTATTGTCCCTTTCGGTTTATTGTCTCTATCGGATTATTGTCCCTATCGGTTTATTGTCTCTATCGGTTTATTGTCCCAATCGGTTTATTGTCCCTATCGGTTTATTGTCCCTATCGGTTTATTGACTCGTTTTATTGTCGATATCGGTTTATTGAATCTATCGTTTTATTGACCCTATCGGTTTACTGTCTCTATCGGTTTATTGTCCCTATCGGTTTATTTTCTCTATCGGTTTATTGTCCCTATCGTTTTATTGACTCGGTTTATTGTCTCTATCGGTTTATTTTCCCTATCGGTTTATTGTCTCTATCGGTTTATTGTCCCTATCGGTTTAATGTCCCTATCGGTTTATTGTCCCTCTCGGTTTATTGTCCCTATCGCATTATTGTCCCTATCGGTTTATTGTCTCTATCGGTTTATTGTCCCTATCGGTTTATTGTCGGTTTATTGTCCCTATCGGTTTATTGTCTCTATCGGTTCATTGTCCCTATCGGTTTATTGTCTCTATCGGTTTATTGTCCCTATCGGTTTATTATCTGTATCGGTTTATTGTCCCAATCGGTTTATTGTCCCTATCGGTTTATTGTCGGTTTATTGTCCCTATCGGTTAATTGTCCCTATCGGTTTATTGTCTCTATCGGTTAATTGTCCCTATCGGTTTATTGTCCCCATCGGTTCATTGTCGGTTTATTGTCCCTATCGGTTAATTGTCCCTATCGGTTTATTGTCCCTATCGGTTTATTGTCTCTATCGGTTTATTGTCCCTATCGGTTTATTGTCCCTATCGATTTATTGTCCCTATCGGTTTATTGTCCCTATCGGTTTATTGTCTCTATCGGTTTATTGTCCCTATCGGTTTATTGTCTCTATCGGTTTATTGTCTCTAACGGTTTATTGTCGGTTTATTGTCCCTATCGGTTTATTGTCCCTATCGGTTTATTGTCGGTTTATTGTACCTATCGGTTTATTGTCCCTATCGGTTTATTGTCGGTTTATTGTCCCTATCGGTTTATTGTCTCTATCGGTTTATTGTCTCTATCGGTTTATTGTCTCTATCGGTTTATTGTCTCTATCGGTTTATTGACTCTATCGGATTATTGCCCCTATCGGTTTATTGTCTCTATCGGTTTATTGTCCCTTTCGTTTTATTGTCTCTATCGGTTTATTGTCCCTATCGGGTTATTGTCTCTATCGGTTTATTGTCCCTATCGGTTTATTGTCCCTATCGGTTTATTATCCCTATCGGTTTATTGACTCGGTTTATTGTCCCTATCGGTATATTGTCCCTATCGGTTTATTGACTCTATCGGTTTATTGACCCTATCGGTTTATTGTCTCTATCGGTTTATTGTCCCTATCGGTTTAATGTCTCTATCGGTTTATTGTCCCTATCGGTTTATTGACTCGGTTTATTGTCTCTATCGGTTTATTGTCCCTATCGGTTTATTGTCTCTATCGGTTTATTGTCCCTATCGGTTTAATGTCCCTATCGGTTTATTGTCTCTATCGGTTTATTGTCCCTATCGGTTTATTGTCCCTATCGGTATATTGTCTCTATCGGTATATTGTCCCTATCGGTTTATTGTCTGTATCGGTTTATTGTCCCTATCGGTTTATTGTCCCTATCGGTTTATTGTCGGTTTAGTGTCCCTATCGGTTAATTGTCCCTATCGGTTTATTGTCTCTATCGGTTTATTGTCCCTATCGGTTTATTGTCCCTATCGGTTTATTGCCCCTATCGGTTTATTGTCTCTTTCGGATTATTGTCCCTATCGGTTTATCGTCTCTATCGGTTTATTGTCCCTATCGGTTTATCGTCTCTATCGGTTTATTGTCCCTATCGGTTTATCGTCTCTATCGGTTTATTGCCCCTATCGGTTTATTGTCTCTATCGGTTTATTGCCCCTATCGGTTTATTGTCTCTATCGGTTTATTGCCCCTATCGGTTTATTGTCTCTATCGGTTTATTGTCTCTATCGGTTTATTGCCCCTATCGGTTTATTGTCTCTATCGGTTTATTGGCTCTATCGGTTTATTGCCAATATCGGTTTATTGTCTCTATCGGTTTATTGTCTCTATCGGTTTATTGTCCCTATCGGTTTATTGTCGGTTTATTGTCCCTATCGGTTTATTGTCTCTATCGGTTTATTGTCCCTATCGGTTTATTGTCCCTGTCGGTTTATTGTCCCTATCGGTTTATTGTCTCTATCGGTTTATTGTCCCTGTCGGTTTATTGTCCCTATCGGTTTATTGTCTCTATCGGTTTATGGTCCCTATCGGATTATTGTCTCTATCGTTTTAATATCCCTATCGGTTTATTGAATCGGTTTATTGACCCTATCGGTTTATTGTCCCTATCGGTTTAATGTCTCTATCGGTTTATTGTCCCTATCGGTTTAATGACTCGGTTTATTGTCCCTATCGGTTTATTGTCCCTATCGGTTTATTGTCTCTATCGGTTTATTGTCCCTATCGGTTTATTGTCCCTATTGGTTTATTGTCTCTATCGGTTTATTGTCCCTATCGGATTATTGACTCGGTTTATTGTCCCTATTGGTTTATTGTCCCTATCGGTTTATTGACTCGGTTTATTGTCCCTATCGGTTTATTGTCCCTATCGGTTTATTGACTCGGTTTATTGTCCCTATCGGTTTATTGTCCCTATCGGTTTATTGTCTCTATCGGTTTAGTGTCCTTATCGGTTTAATGTCCCTATCGGTTTATTGTCCCTATCGGTTTATTGTCTCTATCGGTTTATTGTCTCTATCGGTTTATTGTCTCTATCGGTTTATTGACTCGGTTTATTGTCCCTATCGGTTTATTGTCCCTATCGGTTTATTGTCTCTATCGGTTTATTGTCCTTATCGGTTTATTGTCCCTATCGGTTTATTGTCCCTATCGGTTTATTGTCGGTTTATTGTCCCTATCGGTTTATTGTCTCTATCGGTTTATTGTCCCTATCGGTTTATTGTCTCAATCGGTTTATTGTCCCTATCGGTTTATTGTCCCTATCGGTTTAATGTCTCTATCGGTTTATTGTCCCTATCGGGTTATTGTCCCTATCGGTTTATTGTCTCTATCGGGTTATTGTCTCTATCGGTTTATTGTCTCTATCGGTTTATTGTCTCTGTCGGTTTATTGCCCCTATCGGTTTATTGTCTCTATAGGTTTATTGGCTCTATCGGTTTATTGCCCCTATCGGTTTATTGTCTCTATTAGTTTATTGTCTCTATCGGTTTATTGTCCCTATCGGTTTATTGTCCCTATCGGTTTATTGTCGTTTAATTGTCCCTGTCGGTTTATTGTCTCTATCGGTTTATTGTCCCTATCGGTTTATTGACCCTATCGGTTTATGGTCTCTATCGGTTTATTGTCCCTATCGGTTTATTGACCCTATCGGTTTATTGTCCCTATCGGTTTATTGTCGTTTTATTGTCCCTATCGGTTTATTGTCTCTATCGGTTTATTGTCCCTAACGGTTTATTGACCCTATCGGTTTATTGTACCTATCGGATTATTGTCGTTTTATTGTCCCTATCGGTTTATTGTCTCTATCGGTTTATTGTCTCTATCGGTTTATTGTCCCTATCGGTTTATTGTCCATATGGGTTTATTGTCTCTATCGGTTTATTATCCCTATCGGTTTATTGACCCTATCGGTTTATTGTCTCTATCGGTTTATTATCCCTATCGGTTTATTGACCCTATCGGTTTATTGTCCCTATCGGTTTATTGTCTCTATCGGTTTATTGCCCCTATCGGTTTATTGTCCCTATCGGTTTATTTTCTCTATCGGTTTATTGACTCTATCGGTTTATTGTCCCAATCGGTTTATTGCCCCTATCGGTTTATTGTCTCTATCAGTTTATTGTCTCTATCGGTTTATTGTCCCTATCGGTTTATTGTCCCTATCGGTTTATTGTCGGTTTAATGTCCCTAACGGTTTATTGTCTCTATCGGTTTATTGTCTCTATCGGTTTATTGCCCCTCTCGGTTTATTGTCCCTATCGGTTTATTGTCCCTATCGGTTTATTATCTCTATCGGCTTATTGACACTATCGGTTTATTGTCTCTATCGGTTTATTGTCCCTATCGGTTTATTGACTCGGTTAATTGTCTCTATCGGATTATTGTCTCTATCGTTTTATTGTCCCTATCGGTTTATTGTCCCTATCGGTTTATTGTCTCTATCGGTTTATTGTCCCTATCGGTTTATTGACTCGGTTTATTGTCCCTATCGGTTTATTGACCGTATCGGTTTATTGACTCGGTTTATTGTCCCTATCGGTTTATTGTCCCTATCGGTTTATTGACTCGGTTTATTGTCCCTATCGGTTTATTGTCCCTTTCGATTTATTGACTCGGTTTATTGTCCCTATCGGTTTATTGTCCCTATCGTTTTATTGACACGGTTTATTGAACCTATCGGTTTATTGTCTCTATCGGTTTATTGTCTCTATCGGTTTATTGTCCCTATCGGTTTATTGTCTCTATCGGTTTATTGTCCCTATCGGTTTATTGACTCGGTTATTGTCCCTATCGGTTTATTGTCTCTATCGGTTTATTGTCTCTATCGGTTTATTGTCCCTATCGGTTTATTGTCCCTATCGGTTTATTGTCGGTTTATTGTCCCTATCGGTTTATTGTCTCTATCGGTTTATTGTCTCTATCGGTTTATTGTCCCTATCGGTTTATTGTCCCTAAAGGTTTATTGTCTCTATCGGTTTATTGTCTCTATCGGTTTATTGTCTCTATCGGTTTATTGTCTCTATCGGTTTATTATCCCTATCGGTTTATTGACCCTATCGGTTTATTGTCCCTATCGGTTTATTGTCTCTATCGGTTTATTGCCCCTATCGGTTTATTGTCCCTATCGGTTTATTTTCTCTATCGGTTTATTGACTCTATCGGTTTATTGTCCCTATCGGTTTATTGCCCCTATCGGTTTATTGTCTCTATCAGTTTATTGTCTCTATCGGTTTATTGTCCCTATCGGTTTATTGTCCCTATCGGTTTATTGTCGGTTTAATGTCCCTAACGGTTTATTGTCTCTATCGGTTTATTGTCCCTATCGGTTTATTGACTCGGTTTATTGTCCCTATCGGTTTATTGTCCGTATCGGTTTATTGACTCGGTTTATTGTCCCTATCGGTTTATTGTCCCTATCGGTTTATTGTATCTATCGGTTTATTGTCTCTATCGCTTTATTGCCCCTCTCGGTTTATTGTCCCTATCGGTTTATTGACCCTATCGGTTTATTGTCTCTATCGGTTTATTATCCCTATCGGTTTATTGACCCTATCGGTTTATTGTCTCTATCGGTTTATTGTCCCTATCGGTTTATTGACTCGGTTAATTGTCTCTATCGGATTATTGTCTCTATCGTTTTATTGTCCCTATCGGTTTATTGTCCCTATCGGTTTATTGTCTCTATCGGTTTATTGTCCCTATCGGTTTATTGACTCGGTTTATTGTCCCTATCGGTTTATTGTCCGTATCGGTTTATTGACTCGGTTTATTGTCCCTATCGGTTTATTGTCCCTATCGGTTTATTGACTCGGTTTATTGTCCCTATCGGATTATTGTCCCTTTCGATTTATTGACTCGGTTTATTGTCCCTATCGGTTTATTGTCCCTATCGTTTTATTGACACGGTTTATTGAACCTATCGGTTTATTGTCTCTATCGGTTTATTGTCTCTATCGGCTTATTGTCCCTATCGGTTTATTGTCTCTATCGGTTTATTGTCCCTATCGGTTTATTGACTCGGTTATTGTCCCTATCGGTTTATTGTCTCTATCGGTTTATTGTCTCTATCGGTTTATTGCCCCTATCGGTTTATTGACTCGGTTTATTGTCCCTATCGGTTTATTGTCCCTAAAGGTTTATTGTCTCTATCGGTTTATTGTCTCTATCGGTTTATTGTCTCTATCGGTTTATTGTCTCTATAGGTTTATTATCCCTATCGGTTTATTGACCCTATCGGTTTATTGTCCCTATCGGTTTATTGCCCCTATCGGTTTATTACCCCTATCGGTTTATTGTCCCTATCGGTTTATTGCCCCTATCGGTTTATTGTCTCTATCGGTTTATTGTCTCTATCGGTTTATTGTCCCTATCGGTTTATTGTCTCTATCGGTTTATTGTCTCTATCGGTTTATTGACTCGGTTATTGTCCCTATCGGTTTATTGTCTCTATCGGTTTATTGTCCCTATCGGTTTATTGTCCCTATCGATTTATTGTCTCTATCGGTTTATTGTCCCTATCGGTTTATTGTCCCTATCGATTTAGTGTCTCTATCGGTTTATTGTCCCTATCGATTTATTGTCTCTATCGGTTTATTGTCCCTATCGGTTTATTGTCCCTATCGGTTTATTGTCCCTATCGCTTTATTGACTCGGTTTATTGTCCCTATCGGTTTATTGTCCCTATCGGTTTATTGTCCCTATCGGTTAATTGACTCGGTTTATTGTCCCTATCGGTTTATTGACTCTATCGGTTTATTGACCCAATCGGTTTATTGTCTCTATCGGTTTATTGTCCCTATCGGTTTATTGTCTCTATCGGTTTATTGTCCCTATCGGTTTATTGACTCGGTTTATTGTCTCTATCGGTTTATTGTCCCTATCGGTTTATTCACTCGGTTTATTGTCCCTATCGGTTTATTGACCGTATCGGTTTATTGACTCGGTTTATTGTCCCTATCGGTTTATTGTCCTATCGGTTTATTGTCCCTATCGGATTATTGTCCCTATCAGTTTATTGTCCCTATCGGTTTATTGACTCGGTTTATTGTCCCTATCGGTTTATTGTCCCTATCGGTTTATTGACTCGGTTTATTGAACCTATCGGTTTATTGTCTCTATCGGTTTATTGTCCCTATCGGTTTATTGTCCCTATCGGTTTATTGTCTCTATCGGTTTATTGTCCCTATCGGTTTATTGACTCGGTTATTGTCCCTATCGGTTTATTGACTCGGTTATTGTCCCTATCGGTTTATTGTCTCTATCGGTTTATTGTCCCTATCGGTTTATTGACTCGGTTTATTGTCCCTATCGGTTTATTGTCCCTATCGATTTATTGTCTCCATCGGTTTATTGTCCCTATCGGTTTATTGTCCCTATCGATTTATTGTCTCTATCGGTTTAATGTCACTATCGGTTTATTGTCCCTATCGATTTATTGTCTCTATCGGTTTATTGTCCCTATCGGTTTATTGTCCCAATCAGTTTATTGTCGGTTAATTTTCCCTATCGGTTTATTGTCTCTATCGGTTTATTGTCCCTATCGGTTTATTGTCTCTATCGGTTTATTGTCTCTATCGGTTTATTGTCTGTATCAGTTTATTGTCCCTATCGGTTTATTGTCGGTTTATTGTCCCTATCGGTTTAATGTCCCTATCGGTTTATTGTCCCTATCGGTTTATTGACCCTATCGGTTTATTGTCCCTATCGGTTTATTGTCCCTATCGGTTTATTGTCCCTATCGTTTTATTGTCGGTTTATTGTCCCTATCGCTTTATTGTCTCTATCGGTTTATTGTCCCTATCGGTTTATTGTCTCTATCGGTATATTGTCTCTATCGGTTTATTGTCCCTATCGGTTTATAGTCCCTATCGGTTTATTGTCCCTATCGGTTTATTGTCCCTATCGGTATATTGTCCCTATCGGTTTATTGTCTCGATCGTTTTATTGTCCCTGTCGGTTTATTGTCTCTATCGGTATATTGACCCTATCGGTTTATTGTCTCTATCGGTTTATTGCCCCTATCGGTTTATTGCCCCTATCGGTTTATTGTCTCTATCGGTTTATTGGCTCTATCGGTTTATTGTCCCTATCGGTTTATTGTCCCTATCGGTTTATTGTCTCTATCGGATTATTGTCCCTATCGGTTTATTGTCCCTATCGGTTTATTGTCTCTATCGGTTTATTGTCCCTATCGGTTTATTGACTCGGTTTATTGTCCCTATCGGTTTATTGTCCCTATCGGTTTATTGTCCCTATCGGTTTATTGACTCGGTTTATTGTCCCTATCGGTTTATTGTCCCTATCGGTTTATTGTCCCTATCGGTTTATTGACTCGGTTTATTATCCCAATCGGTTTATTGTCCCTATCGGTTTATTGTCCCTATCGGTTTATTGACTCGGTTTATTGTCCCTATCGGTGTATTGTCCCTATCGGTTAATTGACTCGGTTTATTGTCCCTATCGGTTTATTGTCTCTATCGGTTTATTGTCCCTATCGGTTTATTGTCCCTATCGGTTTATTGTCTCTATCGGTTTATTGTCTCTATCGGTTTATTGTCCCTATCGGTTTATTGCCCCTATCGGTTTATTGTCTCTATCAGTTTATTGTCTCTATCGGTTTATTGTCCCTATCGGTTTATTGTCCCTATCGGTTTATTGTCGGTTTAATGTCCCTAACGGTTTATTGTCTCTATCGGTTTATTGTCTCTATCGGTTTATTGCCCCTCTCGGTTTATTGTCCCTATCGTTTTATTGTCCCTATCGGTTTATTGTCTCTATCGGTTTATTATCCCTATCGGTTTATTGAACCTATCGGTTTATTGTCTCTATCGGTTTATTGTCCCTATCGGTTTATTGACTCGGTTAATTGTCTCTATCGGATTATTGTCTCTATCGTTTTATTGTCCCTATCGGTTTATTGTCCCTATCGGTTTATTGTCTCTATCGGTTTATTGTCCCTATCGGTTTATTGACTCGGTTTATTGTCCCTATCGGTTTATTGTCCCTATCGGTTTATTGACTCGGTTTATTGTCCCTATCGGTTTATTGTCCCTATCGGTTTATTGACTCGGTTTATTGTCCCTATCGGTTTATTGTCCCTATCGTTTTATTGACACGGTTTATTGAACCTATCGGTTTATTGTCTCTATCGGTTTATTGTCTCTATCGGTTTATTGTCCCTATCGGTTTATTGTCTCTATCGGTTTATTGTCTCTATCGGTTTATTGACTCGGTTATTGTCCCTATCGGTTTATTGTCTCTATCGGTTTATTGTCCCTATCGGTTTATTGTCCCTATCGATTTATTGTCTCTATCGGTTTATTGTCCCTGTCGGTTTATTGTCTCTATCGGTTTATTGACTCGGTTATTGTCCCTATCGGTTTATTGTCCCTATCGATTTAGTGTCTCTATCGGTTTATTGTCCCTATCGATTTATTGTCTCTATCGGTTTATTGTCCCTATCGGTTTATTGTCCCTATCGGTTTATTGTCCCTATCGCTTTATTGACTCGGTTTATTGTCCCTATCGGTTTATTGTCCCTATCGGTTTATTGTCCCTATCGGTTAATTGACTCGGTTTATTGTCCCTATCGGTTTATTGACTCTATCGGTTTATTGACCCAATCGGTTTATTGTCTCTATCGGTTTATTGTCCCTATCGGTTTATTGTCTCTATCGGTTTATTGTCCCTATCGGTTTATTGACTCGGTTTATTGTCTCTATCGGTTTATTGTCCCTATCGGTTTATTCACTCGGTTTATTGTCCCTATCGGTTTATTGACCGTATCGGTTTATTGTCCCTATCGGTTTATTGTCTCTATCGGTTTATTGTCCCTATCGGTTTATTGTCCCTATCGGTTTATTGTCCCTATCGGTTTATTGTCCCTATCAGTTTATTGTCCCTATCGGTTTATTGACTCGGTTTATTGTCCCTATCGGTTTATTGTCCCTATCGGTTTATTGACTCGGTTTATTGAACCTATCGGTTTATTGTCTCTATCGGTTTATTGTCCCTATCGGTTTATTGTCCCTATCGGTTTATTGTCTCTATCGGTTTATTGTCCCTATCGGTTTATTGACTCGGTTATTGTCCCTATCGGTTTATTGACTCGGTTATTGTCCCTATCGGTTTATTGTCTCTATCGGTTTATTGTCCCTATCGGTTTATTGACTCGGTTTATTGTCCCTATCGGTTTATTGTCCCTATCGATTTATTGTCTCCATCGGTTTATTGTCCCTATCGGTTTATTGTCCCTATCGATTTATTGTCTCTATCGGTTTAATGTCACTATCGGTTTATTGTCCCTATCGGTTTATTGTCTCTATCGGTTTATTGTCCCTATCGGTTTATTGTCTCTATCGGTTTATTGTCTCTATCGGTTTATTGTCTGTATCGGTTTATTGTCCCTATCGGTTTATTGTCGGTTTATTGTCCCTATCGGTTTATTGTCCCTATCGGTTTATTGTCCCTATCGGTTTATTGTCTCTATCGGTTTATTGTCCCTATCGGTTTATTATCGGTTTATTGTCCCTATCGGTATATGTCTCTATCGTTTAATTGTCCCTGTCGGTTTATTGTCTCTATCGGTTTATTGTCCCTATCGGTTTATTGTTCCTATCGATTTATTGTCCCCATCGGTTTATTGTCTCTATCGGTTTATTGTCCCTATCGGTTTATTGTTCCTATCGGTTTATTGTCCCTATCGCTTTATTGTCTCTATCGGTTTATTGTCCTTATCGGTTTATTGTCCCTATCGCTTTATTGTCCCTATCGGTTTATTGTCCATATCGGTTTATTGTCTCTATCGGTTTATTGTCCCTATCGGTTTAAGGTCCCTATCGATTTATTGTCTCTATCGGTATATTGACCCTATCGGTTTATTGTCCCTATCGGTTTATTGTCTCTATCGGTTTATTGGCTCTATCGGTTTATTGTCCCTATCGCTTTATTGACTCGGTTTATTGTCCCTATCGGTATATTGTCCCTATCGGTTTATTGTCCCTATCGGTTAATTGACTCGGTTTATTGTCCCTATCGGTTTATTGACTCTATCGGTTTATTGACCCAATCGGTTTATTGTCTCTATCGGTTTATTGTCCCTATCGGTTTATTGTCTCTATCGGTTTATTGTCCCTATCGGTTTATTGACTCGGTTTATTGTCTCTATCGGTTTATTGTCCCTATCGGTTTATTCACTCGGTTTATTGTCCCTATCGATTTATTGTCCGTATCGGTTTATTGACTCGGTTTATTGTCCCTATCGGTTTATTGTCCCTATCGGTTTATTGACTCGGTTTATTGCCCCTCTCGGTTTATTGTCCCAATCAGTTTATTGTCCCTATCGGTTTATTGACTCGGTTTATTGTCCCTATCGGTTTATTGTCCCTATCGGTTTATTGACTCGGTTTATTGAACCTATCGGTTTATTGTCTCTATCGGTTTATTGTCCCTATCGGTTTATTGTCCCTATCGGTTTATTGTCTCTATCGGTTTATTGTCCCTATCGGTTTATTGACTCGGTTATTGTCCCTATCGGTTTATTGACTCGGTTATTGTCCCTATCGGTTTATTGTCTCTATCGGTATATTGTCCCTATCGGTTTATTGACTCGGTTTATTGTCCCTATCGGTTTATTGTCCCTATCGATTTATTGTCTCCATCGGTTTATTGTCCCTATCGGTTTATTGTCCCTATCGATTTATTGTCTCTATCGGTTTAATGTCACTATCGGTTTATTGTCCCTATCGATTTATTGTCTCTATCGGTTTATTGTCCCTATCGGTTTATTGTCCCTATCGGTTTATTGTCGGTTTATTGTCCCTATCGGTTTATTGTCTCTGTCGGTTTATTGTCCCTATCGGTTTATTGTCTCTATCGGTTTATTGTCTCTATCGGTTTATTGTCTGTATCGGTTTATTGTCCCTATCGGTTTATTGTCGGTTTATTGTCCCTATCGGTTTATTGTCCCTATCGGTTTATTGTCCCTATCGGTTTATTGTCTCTATCGGTTTATTGTCCCTATCGGTTTATTATCGGTTTATTGTCCCTATCGGTATATGTCTCTATCGTTTAATTGTCCCTGTCGGTTTATTGTCTCTATCGGTTTATTGTCCCTATCGGTTTATTGTTCCTATCGATTTATTGTCCCCATCGGTTTATTGTCTCTATCGGTTTATTGTCCCTATCGGTTTATTGATCCTATCGGTTTATTGTCCCTATCGGTTTATTGTCTCTATCGGTTTATTGTCCTTATCGGTTTATTGTCCCTCTCGGTTTATTGTCCCTATCGGTTTATTGTCCATATCGGTTTATTGTCTCTATCGGTTTATTGTCCCTATTGGTTTAAGGTCCCTATCGATTTATTGTCTCTATCGGTATATTGACCCTATCGGTTTATTGTCCCTATCGGTTTATTTTCTCTATCGGTTTATTGCCCCTATCGGTTTATTGTCTCCATCGGTTTATTGACTCTATCGGTTTATTGCCCCTATCGGTTTATTGTCCCTATCGGTTTATTGTCTCTATCGGTTTATTGTCCCTATCGGTTTATTGTCCCTATCGGTTTATTGTCCCTATCGGTTTATTGACTCGGTTTATTATCCCTATCGGTTTATTGACTCGGTTTATTTTCCCAATCGGTTTATTGTCCCTATCGGTTTATTGTCCCTATCGGTTTATTGACTCGATTTGTTGTCCCTATCGGTTTATTGTCCCTATCGGTTAATTGACTCGGTTTATTGTCCCTATCGGTTTATTGTCTCTATCGGTTTATTGTCTCTATCGGTTTATTGTCCCTATCGGTTTATTGTCTCTATCGGTTTATTGTCTCTATCGGTTTATTGTCCGTATCGGTTTATTGTCTCTATCGGTTTATTGTCCCTATCGGTTTATTGTCCCTATCGGTTTATTGTCTCTATCGGTTTATTGTGCCTATCGGTTTATTGTCGGTTCATTGTCCCTATCGGTTTATTGTCTCTATCGTTTTATTGTCCCTGTCGGTTTATTGTCTCTATCGGATTATTGTCCCTATCGGTTTATTGTTCCTATCGGTTTATTGTCCCCATCGGTTTATTGTCTCTATCGGTTTATTGTCCCTATCGGTTTATTGTTCCAATCGGTTTATTGTCTCTATCGGTTTATTGTCTCTATCGGTTTATTGTCCCTATCGGTTTATTGTCTCTATCGGTTTATTGTCCCTATCGGTTTATTGTCCCTTTCGGTTTATTGTCTCTATCGGTTTATTGTCCCTATCGGTTTATTGACCCTATCGGTTTATTGTCTCTATCGGTTTATTGTCCCTATCGGTTTATTGTCCCTATCGGTTTATTGTCTCTATCGGTTTATTGGCCATATCAGATTATTGGCCCTATCGGTTTATTGTCCCTATCCGTTTATTGTCAGTTTATTGTCCCTATCGGTTACTTGTCCCTATCGGTTTATTGTCCCTATCGGTTTATTGTCGGTTTATTGTCCCTATCGGTTTATTGTCCCTATCGGTTTATTGTCCCTATCGGTTTATTGTCTCTATCAGTTTATTGACCCTATCGGTTTATTGATTATATCAGTTTATTGTCCCTATCGGTTTATTGTCTCTATCGGTTTATTGTCCCTATCGGTTTATTGATTATATCGGTTTATTGTCTCTATCGGTTTATTGGCCCTATCGGTTTATTGGCCCTATCAGTTTATTGTCCCTATCCGTTTATTGTCGGTTTATTGTCCCTATCGGTTTATTGTCCCTATCGGTTTATTGTCGGTTTATTGTCCCTATCGGTTTATTGTCGCTATCGGTTTATTGTCCCTATCGGTTTATTGTCGGTTTATTGTCCCTATCGGTTGATTGTCGCTATCGGTTTATTGTCCCTATCGGTTTATTGTCCCAATTGGTTTATTGTCCCTATCGGTTTATTGTCCCTATCGGTTTATTGTCACTATCGGTTTATTGTCTCTATCGGTTTATTGTCCCTATCGGTTTATTGTCGGTTTATTGTCCCTATCGGTTTATTGTCTCTATCGGTTTATTGTCTCTATCGGTTTATTGTCTCTATCGGTTTATTGTCCCTATCGGTTTATTGTCGGTTTATTGTCCCTATCGGTTTATTGTGCCTAGCGGGTTATTGTCTCTATCGGTTTATTGTCTCTATCGGTTTATTGTCTCTATCGGTTTATTGTCTCTATCGGTTTATTGTCCCTATCGGTTTATTGTCTCTATCGGTTTATTGTCCCTATCGGTTTATTGTCTCTATCGGTTTATTGTCTCCATCGGTTTATTGTCCCTATCGGTTTATTGTCTCTATCGGATTATTGTCTCTATCGGTTTATAGTCTCAATCGGTTTATTGTCCCTATCGGTTTATTGTCCCTATCGGTTTATTGTCTCTATCGGTTTATTGTCTCTATCGGTTTATTGTCCCTATCGGTTTATTCGGTTTATTGTCCCTATCGGTTTATTGTCCCTATCGGTTTATTGTCCCTATCGGTTTATTGTCCCTATCGGTTTATTGTCTCTATCGGTTTATTCGGTTTATTGTCCCTATCGGTTTATTTATCGGTTTATTGTCCCTATCGGTTTATTTATCGGTTTATTGTCTCTATCGGTTTATTGTCCCTATCGGTTTATTGTCCCTATCGGTTTATTTATCGGTTTATTGTCCCTATCGGTTAATTGTCCCTATCGGTTTATTTATCGGTTTATTGTCTCTATCGGTTTATTGTCCCTTTCGGTTTATTTATCGGTTTATTGTCTCTATCGGTTTATTTATCGGTTTATTGTCCCTATCGGTTTATTGTCCCTATCGGTTTATTGTCCCTATCGGTTTATTAATCGTTTTATTGTCCCTATCGGTTAATTGTACCTATCGGTTTATTTATCGGTTTATTGTCTCTATCGGTTTATTGTCCCTATTGGTTTATTGTCCCGATCGGTTTATTTATCGTTTTATTGTCTCTATAGGTTTATTGTCTCTATCGGTTTATTGTCTCCATCGGTTTATTGTCCCTATCGGTTTATTGACAATCGGTTTATTGTCCCTATCGGGTTATTGACAATCGGTTTATTGTCTCTATCGGTTTATTGTCCCTATCGGTTTATTGTCGCTATCGGTTTATTGTCTCTATCGGTTTATTGTCTCTATCGGTTTATTGTCCCTATCGGTTTATTGTCCCTATCGGTTTATTGTCCCTATCGCTTTATTGACTCGGTTTATTGTCCCTATCGGTTTATTGTCCCTATCGGTTTATTGTCCCTATCGGTTAATTGACTCGGTTTATTGTCCCTATCGGTTTATTGACTCTATCGGTTTATTGACCCAATCGGTTTATTGTCTCTATCGGTTTATTGTCCCTATCGGTTTATTGTCTCTATCGGTTTATTGTCCCTATCGGTTTATTGACTCGGTTTATTGTCTCTATCGGTTTATTGTCCCTATCGGTTTATTCACTCGGTTTATTGTCCCTATCGGTTTATTGACCGTATCGGTTTATTGTCCCTATCGGTTTATTGTCTCTATCGGTTTATTGTCCCTATCGGTTTATTGTCCCTATCGGTTTATTGTCCCTATCGGTTTATTGTCCCTATCAGTTTATTGTCCCTATCGGTTTATTGACTCGGTTTATTGTCCCTATCGGTTTATTGTCCCTATCGGTTTATTGACTCGGTTTATTGAACCTATCGGTTTATTGTCTCTATCGGTTTATTGTCCCTATCGGTTTATTGTCCCTATCGGTTTATTGTCTCTATCGGTTTATTGTCCCTATCGGTTTATTGACTCGGTTATTGTCCCTATCGGTTTATTGACTCGGTTATTGTCCCTATCGGTTTATTGTCTCTATCGGTTTATTGTCCCTATCGGTTTATTGACTCGGTTTATTGTCCCTATCGGTTTATTGTCCCTATCGATTTATTGTCTCCATCGGTTTATTGTCCCTATCGGTTTATTGTCCCTATCGATTTATTGTCTCTATCGGTTTAATGTCACTATCGGTTTATTGTCCCTATCGGTTTATTGTCTCTATCGGTTTATTGTCCCTATCGGTTTATTGTCTCTATCGGTTTATTGTCTCTATCGGTTTATTGTCTGTATCGGTTTATTGTCCCTATCGGTTTATTGTCGGTTTATTGTCCCTATCGGTTTATTGTCCCTATCGGTTTATTGTCCCTATCGGTTTATTGTCTCTATCGGTTTATTGTCCCTATCGGTTTATTATCGGTTTATTGTCCCTATCGGTATATGTCTCTATCGTTTAATTGTCCCTGTCGGTTTATTGTCTCTATCGGTTTATTGTCCCTATCGGTTTATTGTTCCTATCGATTTATTGTCCCCATCGGTTTATTGTCTCTATCGGTTTATTGTCCCTATCGGTTTATTGTTCCTATCGGTTTATTGTCCCTATCGCTTTATTGTCTCTATCGGTTTATTGTCCTTATCGGTTTATTGTCCCTATCGCTTTATTGTCCCTATCGGTTTATTGTCCATATCGGTTTATTGTCTCTATCGGTTTATTGTCCCTATCGGTTTAAGGTCCCTATCGATTTATTGTCTCTATCGGTATATTGACCCTATCGGTTTATTGTCCCTATCGGTTTATTGTCTCTATCGGTTTATTGGCTCTATCGGTTTATTGTCCCTATCGCTTTATTGACTCGGTTTATTGTCCCTATCGGTATATTGTCCCTATCGGTTTATTGTCCCTATCGGTTAATTGACTCGGTTTATTGTCCCTATCGGTTTATTGACTCTATCGGTTTATTGACCCAATCGGTTTATTGTCTCTATCGGTTTATTGTCCCTATCGGTTTATTGTCTCTATCGGTTTATTGTCCCTATCGGTTTATTGACTCGGTTTATTGTCTCTATCGGTTTATTGTCCCTATCGGTTTATTCACTCGGTTTATTGTCCCTATCGATTTATTGTCCGTATCGGTTTATTGACTCGGTTTATTGTCCCTATCGGTTTATTGTCCCTATCGGTTTATTGACTCGGTTTATTGCCCCTCTCGGTTTATTGTCCCAATCAGTTTATTGTCCCTATCGGTTTATTGACTCGGTTTATTGTCCCTATCGGTTTATTGTCCCTATCGGTTTATTGACTCGGTTTATTGAACCTATCGGTTTATTGTCTCTATCGGTTTATTGTCCCTATCGGTTTATTGTCCCTATCGGTTTATTGTCTCTATCGGTTTATTGTCCCTATCGGTTTATTGACTCGGTTATTGTCCCTATCGGTTTATTGACTCGGTTATTGTCCCTATCGGTTTATTGTCTCTATCGGTATATTGTCCCTATCGGTTTATTGACTCGGTTTATTGTCCCTATCGGTTTATTGTCCCTATCGATTTATTGTCTCCATCGGTTTATTGTCCCTATCGGTTTATTGTCCCTATCGATTTATTGTCTCTATCGGTTTAATGTCACTATCGGTTTATTGTCCCTATCGATTTATTGTCTCTATCGGTTTATTGTCCCTATCGGTTTATTGTCCCTATCGGTTTATTGTCGGTTTATTGTCCCTATCGGTTTATTGTCTCTGTCGGTTTATTGTCCCTATCGGTTTATTGTCTCTATCGGTTTATTGTCTCTATCGGTTTATTGTCTGTATCGGTTTATTGTCCCTATCGGTTTATTGTCGGTTTATTGTCCCTATCGGTTTATTGTCCCTATCGGTTTATTGTCCCTATCGGTTTATTGTCTCTATCGGTTTATTGTCCCTATCGGTTTATTATCGGTTTATTGTCCCTATCGGTATATGTCTCTATCGTTTAATTGTCCCTGTCGGTTTATTGTCTCTATCGGTTTATTGTCCCTATCGGTTTATTGTTCCTATCGATTTATTGTCCCCATCGGTTTATTGTCTCTATCGGTTTATTGTCCCTATCGGTTTATTGATCCTATCGGTTTATTGTCCCTATCGGTTTATTGTCTCTGTCGGTTTATTGTCCTTATCGGTTTATTGTCCCTCTCGGTTTATTGTCCCTATCGGTTTATTGTCCATATCGGTTTATTGTCTCTATCGGTTTATTGTCCCTATTGGTTTAAGGTCCCTATCGATTTATTGTCTCTATCGGTATATTGACCCTATCGGTTTATTGTCCCTATCGGTTTATTTTCTCTATCGGTTTATTGCCCCTATCGGTTTATTGTCTCCATCGGTTTATTGACTCTATCGGTTTATTGCCCCTATCGGTTTATTGTCCCTATCGGTTTATTGTCTCTATCGGTTTATTGTCCCTATCGGTTTATTGTCCCTATCGGTTTATTGTCCCTATCGGTTTATTGACTCGGTTTATTATCCCTATCGGTTTATTGACTCGGTTTATTTTCCCAATCGGTTTATTGTCCCTATCGGTTTATTGTCCCTATCGGTTTATTGACTCGATTTGTTGTCCCTATCGGTTTATTGTCCCTATCGGTTAATTGACTCGGTTTATTGTCCCTATCGGTTTATTGTCTCTATCGGTTTATTGTCTCTATCGGTTTATTGTCCCTATCGGTTTATTGTCTCTATCGGTTTATTGTCTCTATCGGTTTATTGTCCGTATCGGTTTATTGTCTCTATCGGTTTATTGTCCCTATCGGTTTATTGTCCCTATCGGTTTATTGTCTCTATCGGTTTATTGTGCCTATCGGTTTATTGTCGGTTCATTGTCCCTATCGGTTTATTGTCTCTATCGTTTTATTGTCCCTGTCGGTTTATTGTCTCTATCGGATTATTGTCCCTATCGGTTTATTGTTCCTATCGGTTTATTGTCCCCATCGGTTTATTGTCTCTATCGGTTTATTGTCCCTATCGGTTTATTGTTCCAATCGGTTTATTGTCTCTATCGGTTTATTGTCTCTATCGGTTTATTGTCCTTATCGGTTTATTGTCCCTATCGGTTTATTGTCTCTATCGGTTTATTGTCCCTATCGGTTTATTGTCCCTTTCGGTTTATTGTCTCTATCGGTTTATTGTCCCTATCGGTTTATTGACCATATCGGTTTATTGTCTCTATCGGTTTATTGTCCCTATCGGTTTATTGTCCCTATCGGTTTATTGTCTCTATCGGTTTATTGGCCATATCAGATTATTGGCCCTATCGGTTTATTGTCCCTATCCGTTTATTGTCAGTTTATTGTCCCTATCGGTTACTTGTCCCTATCGGTTTATTGTCCCTATCGGTTTATTGTCGGTTTATTGTCCCTATCGGTTTATTGTCCCTATCGGTTTATTGTCCCTATCGGTTTATTGTCTCTATCAGTTTATTGACCCTATCGGTTTATTGATTATATCAGTTTATTGTCCCTATCGGTTTATTGTCTCTATCGGTTTATTGTCCCTATCGGTTTATTGATTATATCGGTTTATTGTCTCTATCGGTTTATTGGCCCTATCGGTTTATTGGCCCTATCAGTTTATTGTCCCTATCCGTTTATTGTCGGTTTATTGTCCCTATCGGTTTATTGTCCCTATCGGTTTATTGTCGGTTTATTGTCCCTATCGGTTTATTGTCGCTATCGGTTTATTGTCCCTATCGGTTTATTGTCGGTTTATTGTCCCTATCGGTTGATTGTCGCTATCGGTTTATTGTCCCTATCGGTTTATTGTCCCAATTGGTTTATTGTCCCTATCGGTTTATTGTCCCTATCGGTTTATTGTCACTATCGGTTTATTGTCTCTATCGGTTTATTGTCCCTATCGGTTTATTGTCGGTTTATTGTCCCTATCGGTTTATTGTCTCTATCGGATTATTGTCTCTATCGGTTTATTGTCTCTATCGGTTTATTGTCCCTATCGGTTTATTGTCGGTTTATTGTCCCTATCGGTTTATTGTCCCTAGCGGGTTATTGTCTCTATCGGTTTATTGTCTCTATCGGTTTATTGTCTCTATCAGTTTATTGTCTCTATCGGTTTATTGTCCCTATCGGTTTATTGTCTCTATCGGTTTATTGTCCCTATCGGTTTATTGTCTCTATCGGTTTATTGTCTCCATCGGTTTATTGTCCCTATCGGTTTATTGTCTCTATCGGATTATTGTCTCTATCGGTTTATAGTCTCAATCGGTTTATTGTCCCTATCGGTTTATTGTCCCTATCGGTTTATTGTCTCTATCGGTTTATTGTCTCTATCGGTTTATTGTCCCTATCGGTTTATTCGGTTTATTGTCCCTATCGGTTTATTGTCCCTATCGGTTTATTGTCCCTATCGGTTTATTGTCCCTATCGGTTTATTGTCTCTATCGGTTTATTCGGTTTATTGTCCCTATCGGTTTATTTATCGGTTTATTGTCCCTATCGGATTATTTATCGGTTTATTGTCTCTATCGGTTTATTGTCCCTATCGGTTTATTGTCCCTATCGGTTTATTTATCGGTTTATTGTCCCTATCGGTTAATTGTCCCTATCGGTTTATTTATCGGTTTATTGTCTCTATCGGTTTATTGTCCCTTTCGGTTTATTTATCGGTTTATTGTCTCTATCGGTTTATTTATCGGTTTATTGTCCCTATCGGTTTATTGTCCCTATCGGTTTATTGTCCCTATCGGTTTATTAATCGTTTTATTGTCCCTATCGGTTAATTGTACCTATCGGTTTATTTATCGGTTTATTGTCTCTATCGGTTTATTGTCCCTATTGGTTTATTGTCCCGATCGGTTTATTTATCGTTTTATTGTCTCTATAGGTTTATTGTCTCTATCGGTTTATTGTCTCCATCGGTTTATTGTCCCTATCGGTTTATTGACAATCGGTTTATTGTCCCTATCGGGTTATTGACAATCGGTTTATTGTCTCTATCGGTTTATTGTCCCTATCGGTTTATTGTCGCTATCGGTTTATTGTCTCTATCGGTTTATTGTCTCTATCGGTTTATTGTCTCTGTCGGTTTATTGACAATCGGTTTATTGTCTCTATCGGTTTATTGTCCCTATCGGTTTATTGTCTCTATCGGTTTATTGTCTCTATCGGTTAATTGTATCTATCGGTTTATTGTCCCTATTGGTTTATTGTCGCTATCGGTTTATTGTCCCTATCGGTTTATTGTCTCTATCGGTTTATTGTCTCTATCGGTTTATTGTCCCTAATGGTTTATTGTCCCTATCGGTTTATTGTCTCTATCGGTTTATTGTCCCTATCGGTTTATTGTCGGTTTATTGTCCCTATCGGTTTATTGTCTCTATCGGTTTATTGTCCCTATCGGTTTATTGACTCGGTTTAATATCCCTATCGGTTTATTGTCCCTATCGGTTTATTGACTCGGTTTATTTTCCCAATAGGTTTATTGTCCCTATCGGTTTATTGTCTCTATCGGTTTATTGACTCGGTTTATTGTCCCTATCGGTTTATTGTCCCTATCGGTTAATTGACTCGGTTTATTGTCCCTATAGGTTTATTGTCTCTATCGGTTTATTGTCCCTATCGGTTTATTGTCCCTATCGGTTTATTGTCTCTATCGGTTTATTGTCCCTATCGGTTTATTGACTCGGTTTATTCTCCCTATCGGTTTATTGGCCCTATCGGTTTATTGACTCGGTTTAATATCCCTATCGGTTTATTGTCCCTATCGGTTTATTGACTCGGTTTATTTTCCCAATAGGTTTATTGTCCCTATCGGTTTATTGTCTCTATCGGTTTATTGACTCGGTTTATTGTCCCTATCGGTTTATTGTCCCTATCGGTTAATTGACTCGGTTTATTGTCCCTATCGGTTTATTGTCTCTATCGGTTTATTGTCCCAATCGGTTTATTGTCCCTATCGGTTTATTGTCTCTATCGGTTTATTGTCCCTATCGGTTTATTGCCCCTATCGGTTTATTGTCTCTATCAGTTTATTGTCTCTATCGGTTTATTGTCCCTATCGGTTAATTGTCCCTATCGGTTTATTGTCGGATTAATGTCCCTAACGGTTTATTGTCTCTATCGGTTTATTGTCTCTATCGGTTTATTGCCCCTCTCGGTTTATTGTCCCTATCGGTTTATTGTCCCTATCGGTTTATTGTCTCTATCGGTTTATTATCCCTATCGGTTTATTGACCCTATCGGTTTATTGTCTCTATCGGTTTATTGTTCCTATCGGTTTATTGACTAGATTAATTGTCTCTATCGGATTATTGTCCCTATCGTTTTATTGTCCCTATCGGTTTGTTGTCCCTACCGGTTTATTGTCTCTATCGGTTTATTGTCCCTATCGGTTTATTGACTAGGTTTATTGTCCCTATCGGTTTATTGTCCGTATCGGTTAATTGACTCGGTTTATTGTCCCTATCGGTTTATTGTCCCTATCGGTTTATTGACTCGGTTTATTGTCCCTATCGGTTTATTGTCCCTATCGGTTTATTGACTCGGTTTATTGTCCCTATCGGTTTATTGTCCCTATCGTTTTATTGACACGTTTTATTGAACCTATCGGTTTATTGTCTCTATCGGTTTATTGTCTCTATCGGTTTATTGTCCCTATCGGTTTATTGTCTCTATCGGTTTATTGTCCCTATCGGTTAATTGACTCGGTTATTGTCTCTATCGGTTTATTGTCCCTATCGGTTTATTGACTCGGTTATTGTCTCTATCGGTTTATTGTCCCTATCGGTTTATTGTCTCGGTTTATTGTCCCTATCGGTTTATTGTCCCTATCGATTTATTGTCTCTATCGGTTTATTGTCCCTATCGGTTTATTGTCCCTATCGGTTTATTGTCCCTATCGGTTTATTGTCCCTATCGGTTTATTGTCGGTTTATTGTCCCTATCGGTTTATTGTCTCTATCGGTTAATTGTCTCTATCGGTTTATTGTCCCTATCGGTTTATTGTCTCTATCGGTATATTGTCTCTATCGGTTTATTGTCCCTATCGGTTTATTGTCGGTTTATTGTCCCTATCGGTTTATAGTCCCTATCGGTTTATTGTCCCTATCGGTTTATTGTCCCTATCGGTTTATTGTCTCTATCGTTTTATTGTCCCTGTCGGTTTATTGTCTCTATCGGTTTATTGTTCCAATCGGTTTATTGTCCCTATCGGTTTATTGTCCCTATCGGTTTATTGTTCCTATCGGTTTATTGTCCCTGTCGGTTTATTGTCTCTATCGGTTTATTGTCCCTATCGGTTTATTGCCCCTATCGGTTTATTGCCCCTATCGGTTTATTGTCTCTATCGGTTAATTGTCTCTATCGGTTTATTGTCCCTATCGGTTTATTGTCTCTATCGGTATATTGTCTCTATCGGTTTATTGTCCCTATCGGTTTATTGTCGGTTTATTGTCCCTATCGGTTTATAGTCCCTATCGGTTTATTGTCCCTATCGGTTTATTGTCCCTATCGGTTTATTGTCTCTATCGTTTTATTGTCCCTGTCGGTTTATTGTCTCTATCGGTTTATTGTTCCAATCGGTTTATTGTCCCTATCGGTTTATTGTCCCTATCGGTTTATTGTTCCTATCGGTTTATTGTCCCTGTCGGTTTATTGTCTCTATCGGTTTATTGTCCCTATCGGTTTATTGCCCCTATCGGTTTATTGCCCCTATCGGTTTATTGTCTCTATCGGTTTATTGGCTCTATCGGTTTATTGTCCCTATCGGTTTATTGTCCCTATCGGTTTATTGTCTCTATCGGTTTATTGTCCCTATCGGTTTATTGTCCCTATCGGTTTATTGTCTCTATCGGTTTATTGTCCCTATCGGTTTATTGACTCGGTTTATTGTCCCTATCGGTTTATTGTCCCTATCGGTTTATTGTCCCTATCGGTTTATTGACTCGGTTTATTATCCCTATCGGTTTATTGTCCCTATCGGTTTATTGACTCGGTTTATTATCCCAATCGGTTTATTGTCCCTATCGGTTTATTGTCCCTATCGGTTTATTGACTCGGTTTATTGTCCCTATCGGTGTATTGTCCCTATCGGTTAATTGACTCGGTTTATTGTCCCTATCGGTTTATTGTCTCTATCGGTTTATTGTCCCTATCGGTTTATTGTCCCTATCGGTTTATTGTCCCTATCGGTTTATTGTCTCTATCGGTTTATTGTCCCTATCGGTTTATTGCCCCTATCGGTTTATTGTCTCTATCAGTTAATTGTCTCTATCGGTTTATTGTCCCTATCGGTTTATTGTCCCTATCGGTTTATTGTCGGTTTAATGTCCCTAACGGTTTATTGTCTCTATCGGTTTATTGTCTCTATCGGATTATTGCCCCTCTCGGTTTATTGTCCCTATCGGTTTATTGTCCCTATCGGTTTATTGTCTCTATCGGTTTATTATCCCTATCGGTTTATTGACCCTATCGGTTTATTGTCTCTATCGGTTTATTGTCCCTATCGGTTTATTGACTCGGTTAATTGTCTCTATCGGATTATTGTCTCTATCGTTTTATTGTCCCTATCGGTTTATTGTCCCTATCGGTTTATTGTCTCTATCGGTTTATTGTCCCTATCGGTTTATTGACTCGGTTTATTGTCCCTATCGGTTTATTGTCCGTATCGGTTTATTGACTCGGTTTATTGTCCCTATCGGTTTATTGTCCCTATCGGTTTATTGACTCGGTTTATTGTCCCTATCGGTTTATTGTCCCTATCGTTTTATTGACACGGTTTATTGAACCTATCGGTTTATTGTCTCTATCGGTTTATTGTCCCTATCGGTTTATTGACTCGGTTATTGTCCCTATCGGTTTATTGTCTCTATCGGTTTATTGTCCCTATCGGTTTATTGTCCCTATCGATTTATTGTCTCTATCGGTTTATTGTCCCTATCGGTTTATTGTCCCTATCGGTTTATTGACTCGGTTATTGTCCCTATCGGTTTATTGTCTCTATCGGTTTATTGTCCCTATCGGTTTATTGTCCCTATCGATTTATTGTCTCTATCGGTTTATTGTCCCTATCGGTTTATTGTCCCTATCGGTTTATTGTCCCTATCGCTTTATTGACTCGGTTTATTGTCCCTATCGGTTTATTGTCCCTATCGGTTTATTGTCCCTATCGGTTAATTGACTCGGTTTATTGTCCCTATCGGTTTATTGACTCTATCGGTTTATTGACCCAATCGGTTTATTGTCTCTATCGGTTTATTGTCCCTATCGGTTTATTGTCTCTATCGGTTTATTGTCCCTATCGGTTTATTGACTCGGTTTATTGTCTCTATCGGTTTATTGTCCCTATCGGTTTATTCACTCGGTTTATTGTCCCTATCGGTTTATTGTCCGTATCGGTTTATTGACTCGGTTTATTGTCCCTATCGGTTTATTGTCCCTATCGGTTTATTGTCTCTATCGGTTTATTGTCCCTATCGGTTTATTATAGGTTTATTGTCCCTATCGGTATATGTCTCTATCGTTTAATTGTCCCTGTCGGTTTATTGTCTCTATCGGTTTATTGTCCCTATCGGTTTATTGTTCCTATCGATTTATTGTCCCCATCGGTTTATTGTCTCTATCGGTTTATTGTCCCTATCGGTTTATTGTTCCTATCGGTTTATTGTCCCTATCGGTTTATTGTCCTTATCGGTTTATTGTCCCTATCGGTTTATTGTCCCTATCGGTTTATTGTCCATATCGGTTTATTGTCTCTATCGGTTTATTGTCCCTATTGGTTTAAGGTCCCTATCGATTTATTGTCTCTATCGGTATATTGACCCTATCGGTTCATTGCCCCTATCGGTTTATTGTCTCCATCGGTTTATTGACTCTATCGGTTTATTGCCCCTATCGGTTTATTGTCTCTATCGGTTTATTGTCCCTATCGGTTTATTGTCCCTATCGGTTTATTGTCTCTATCGGTTTATTGTCCCTATCGGTTTATTGACTCGGTTTATTATCCCTATCGGTTTATTGACTCGGTTTATTTTCCCAATCGGTTTATTGTCCCTATCGGTTTATTGTCCCTATCGGTTTATTGACTCGGTTTATTGTCCCTATCGGTTTATTGTCCCTATCGGTTAATTGACTCGGTTTATTGTCCCTATCGGTTTATTGTCCCTATCGGTTTATTGTCCCTATCGGTTTATTGTCGGTTTATTGTCCCTATCGGTTTATTGTCTCTATCGGTTTATTGTCCCTGTCGGTTTATTGTCTCTCTCGGTTTATTGTCTCTATCGGTTTATTGTCTCTATCGGTTAATTGTCTCTATCGGTTTATTTTACCTATCGGTTTATTGACTCGGTTTATTGTCCCTATCGGTTTATTGTCCCTATCGGTTTATTGTCCCTATCGGTATATTCACTCGGTTTATTGTCCCTATCGGTTTATTGTCTCCATCGGTTTATTGTCCCTATCGGTTTATTGACTCGGTTTATTGTCCCTATCGGTTTGTTGTCCCTATCGATTTATTGTCTCTATCGGTTTATTGTCCCTATCGGTTTATTGTCCCTATCGATTTATTGTCTCTATCGGTTTAATGTCCCTATCGGTTTATTGTCCCTATCTATATATTGTCTCCATTGGTTTATTGTCCCTATCGGTTTATTGTCCCTATCGATTTATTGTCTCTATCGGTTTATTGTCCCTATCGGTTTATTGTCCCTATCGGTTTATTGTCGGTTTATTGTCTCTATCGGTTTATTGTCTCTATCGGTTTATTGTCTCTATCGGTTTATTGTCCGTATCGGTTTATTGTCCCTATCGGTTTATTGTCCCTATCGGTATATTGTCCCTATCGGTTTATTGTGCCTATCGGTTTATTGTCGGTTCATTGTCCCTATCGGTTTATTGTCTCTATCGTTTTATTGTCCCTGTCGGTTTATTGTCTCTATCGGTTTATTGTCCCTATCGGTTTATTGTTCCTATCGGTTTATTGTCCCCATCGGTTTATTGTCTCTATCGGTTTATTGTCCCTATCGGTTTATTGTTCCAATCGGTTTATTGTCCCTATCGGTTTATTGTCTCTATCAGTTTATTGTCCTTATCGGTTTATTGTCCCTATCGATTTATTGTCTCTTTCGGTATATTGTCCCTATCGGTTTATTATCCCTTTCGGTTTATTGTCTCTATCGGTTTATTGTCCCTATCGGTTTATTGACCCTATCGGTTTATTGTCTCTATCGGTTTATTGTCCCTATCGGTTTATTGTCCCTATCGGTTTATTGTCCCTATCGGTTTATTGTCTCTATCGGTTTATTGGCCATATCAGATTATTGGCCCTATCGGTTTATTGTCCCTATCCGTTTATTGTCAGTTTATTGTCCCTATCGGTTACTTGTCCCTATCGGTTTATTGTCCCTATCGGTTTATTGTCGGTTTATTGTCCCTATCGGTTTATTGTCCCTATCGGTTTATTGTCCCTATCGGTTTATTGTCTCTATCAGTTTATTGACCCTATCGGTTTATTGATTATATCAGTTTATTGTCCCTATCGGTTTATTGTCTCTATCGGTTTATTGTCCCTATCGGTTTATTGATTATATCGGTTTATTGTCTCTATCGGTTTATTGGCCCTATCGGTTTATTGGCCCTATCAGTTTATTGTCCCTATCCGTTTATTGTCGGTTTATTGTCCCTATCGGTTTATTGTCCCTATCGGTTTATTGTCGGTTTATTGTCCCTATCGGTTTATTGTCGCTATCGGTTTATTGTCCCTATCGGTTTATTGTCGGTTTATTGTCCCTATCGGTTGATTGTCGCTATCGGTTTATTGTCCCTATCGGTTTATTGTCCCAATCGGTTTATTGTCCCAATCGGTTTATTGTCCCTATCGGTTTATTGTCACTATCGGTTTATTGTCACTATCGGTTTATTGTCTCTATCGGTTTATTGTCTCTATCGGTTTATTGTCGGTTTATTGTCCCTATCGGTTTATTGTCTCTATCGGTTTATTGTCTCTATCGGTTTATTGTCTCTATCGGTTTATTGTCGGTTTATTGTCCCTATCGGTTTATTGTCCCTAGCGGTTTATTGTTTCTATCGGTTTATTGTCTCTATCGGTTTATTGTCTCTATCGGTTTATTGTCCCTATCGGTTTATTGTCTCTATCGGTTTATTGCCCCTATCGGTTTATTGTCTCTATCGGTTTATTGTCCCTATCGGTTTATTGTCTCTATCGGATTATTGTCTCTATCGGTTTATAGTCTCAATCGGTTTATTGTCCCTATCGGTTTATTGTCCCTATCGGTTTATTGTCTCTATCGGTTTATTGTCTCTATCGGTTTATTGTCCCTATCGGTTTATTCGGTTTATTGTCCCTATCGGTTTATTGTCCCTATCGGTTTATTGTCCCTATCGGTTTATTGTCCCTATCGGTTTATTGTCTCTATCGGTTTATTCGGTTTATTGTCCCTATCGGTTTATTTATCGGTTTATTGTCCCTATCGGTTTATTTATCGGTTTATTGTCTCTATCGGTTTATTGTCCCTATCGGTTTATTTATCGGTTTATTGTCCCTATCGGTTAATTGTCCCTATCGGTTTATTTATCGGTTTATTGTCTCTATCGGTTTATTGTCCCTTTCGGTTTATATATCGGTTTATTGTCTCTATCGGTTTATTTATCGGTTTATTGTCCCTATCGGTTTATTGTCCCTATCGGTTTATTGTCCCTACCGGTTTATTTATCGTTTTATTGTCCCTATCGGTTTATTTATCGGTTTATTGTCTCTATCGGTTTATTGTCCCTATTGGTTTATTGTCCCGATCGGTTTATTTATCGTTTTATTGTCTCTATAGGTTTATTGTCTCTATCGGTTTATTGTCTCTATCGGTTTATTGTCCCTATCGGTTTATTGACAATCGGTTTATTGTCCCTATCGGGTTATTGACAATCGGTTTATTGTCTCTATCGGTTTATTGTCCCTATTGGTTTATTGTCGCTATCGGTTTATAGTCTCTATCGGTTTATTGTCTCTATCGGTTTATTGTCTCTGTCGGTTTATTGACAATCGGTTTATTGTCTCTATCGGTTTATTGTCCCTATCGGTTTATTGTCTCTATCGGTTTATTATCTCTATCGGTTTATTGTCTCTATCGGTTAATTGTATCTATCGGTTTATTGTCCCTATCGGTTTATTGTCCCTATCGGTTTATTGTCTCTATCGGTTTATTGTCTCTATCGGTTTATTGTCCCTAACGGTTTATTGTCCCTATCGGTTTATTGTCTCTATCGGTTTATTGTCCCTATCGGTTTATTGTCGGTTTATTGTCCCTATCGGTTTATTGTCTCTATCGGTTTATTGTCCCTATCGGTTTATTGCCCCTTTCGGTTTATTGTCCCTATCGGTTTATTGTCCCTATTGGTTTATTGTCCCTAACGGTTTATTGTCTCTATCGGTTTATTGTCTCTATCGGTTTATGGTATCTATCGGTTAATTGTCCCTATCGGTTAATTGTCTCTATCGGTTTATTGTCCCTGTCGGTTTATTGTCCATGTCGGTATATTGTCCCTGTCGGTTTATTGTCTCTGTCGGTTTATTGTCCCTATCGGTTTATTGTCCCTATCGGTTTATTGTCATTATCGGTTTATTGTCCCTATCGGTTTATTGTCCCTGTCGGTTTATTGTCTCTGTCGGTTTATTGTCTCTGTCGGTTTATTGTCTCTATCGGTTTATTGTCCCTATCGGATTATTGTCCCTATCGGTTTATTGTCCATATCGGTTTATTGTCCTTATCGGTTTATTGACCCTATCGGTTTATTGTCTCTATCGGTTTATTGTTCATATCGGTTTATTGTCTCTATCGGTTTACTGACTCTATCGGTTTTTTGACCCTATCGGTTTATTGTCCCTAGCGGTTTATTGTCTCTATCGGTTTACTGTCCCTATTGATTTATTGTCTCTATCGGTTTTTTGTCGGTTTATTGTCCCTATCGGTTTATTGTCTCTATCGGTTTATTGTCGGTTTATTGTCCCTATCGGTTTATTGTCTCTATCGGTTTATTGTCGGTTTATTGTCCCTATCGGTTTATTGTCCCTATCGGTTTATTGTCCCTATCGGTTTATTGTCTCTATCGGTTTATTGTCCCTATCGGTTTATTGACCCTATCGGTTTATTGTCCCTATCGGTTTATTGTCCCTATCGGTTTATTGTCTCTATCGGTTTATTGTCCCTATCGGTTTATTGTCTCTATCGGTTTATTGTCCCTATCCGTTTATTGACACTATCGGTTTATTGTCCCTATCGGGTTATTGTCCCTATCGGTTTATTGTCCCTATCGGTTTATTGCCCCTATCGGTTTATTGTCCCTATCGGTTTATTGTCTCTATCGGTTTATTGTACCTATCGGTTTATTGTCCCTATCGGTTTATTGTCTCTATCGGTTTATTGTCCCTATCGGTTTATTGTCCCTAAAGGTTTATTGTCTCTATCGGTTTATTGTCTCTATCGGTTTATTGTCCCTATCGGTTTATTGACAATCGGTTTATTGTCCCTATCGGTTTATTGTCTCTATCGGTTTATTGCCCCTATCGGTTTATTGTCTCTATCGGTTTATTGTCCCTATCGGTTTATTGTCTCTATCGGATTATTGTCTCTATCGGTTTATAGTCTCAATCGGTTTATTGTCCCTATCGGTTTATTGTCCCTATCGGTTTATTGTCTCTATCGGTTTATTGTCTCTATCGGTTTATTGTCCCTATCGGTTTATTCGGTTTATTGTCCCTTTCGGTTTATTGTCCCTATCGGTTTATTGTCCCTATCGGTTTATTGTCCCTATCGGTTTATTGTCTCTATCGGTTTATTCGGTTTATTGTCCCTATCGGTTTATTTATCGGTTTATTGTCCCTATCGGTTTATTTATCGGTTTATTGTCTCTATCGGTTTATTGTCCCTATCGGTTTATTTATCGGTTTATTGTCCCTATCGGTTAATTGTCCCTATCGGTTTATTTATCGGTTTATTGTCTCTATCGGTTTATTGTCCCTTTCGGTTTATATATCGGTTTATTGTCTCTATCGGTTTATTTATCGGTTTATTGTCCCTATCGGTTTATTGTCCCTATCGGTTTATTGTCCCTACCGGTTTATTTATCGTTTTATTGTCCCTATCGGTTAATTGTCCCTATCGGTTTATTTATCGGTTTATTGTCTCTATCGGTTTATTGTCCCTATTGGTTTATTGTCCCGATCGGTTTATTTATCGTTTTATTGTCTCTATAGGTTTATTGTCTCTATCGGTTTATTGTCTCTATCGGTTTATTGTCCCTATCGGTTTATTGACAATCGGTTTATTGTCCCTATCGGGTTATTGACAATCGGTTTATTGTCCCTATCGGTTTATTGTCGCTATCGGTTTATAGTCTCTATCGGTTTATTGTCTCTATCGGTTTATTGTCTCTGTCGGTTTATTGACAATCGGTTTATTGTCTCTATCGGTTTATTGTCCCTATCGGTTTATTGTCTCTATCGGTTTATTGTCTCTATCGGTTTATTGTCTCTATCGGTTAATTGTATCTATCGGTTTATTGTCCCTATCGGTTTATTGTCCCTATCGGTTTATTGTCTCTATCGGTTTATTGTCTCTATCGGTTTATTGTCCCTAACGGTTTATTGTCCCTATCGGTTTATTGTCTCTATCGGTTTATTGTCCCTATCGGTTTATTGTCGGTTTATTGTCCCTATCGGTTTATTGTCTCTATCGGTTTATTGTCCCTATCGGTTTATTGCCCCTTTCGGTTTATTGTCCCTATCGGTTTATTGTCCCTATTGGTTTATTGTCCCTAACGGTTTATTGTCTCTATCGGTTTATTGTCTCTATCGGTTTATGGTATCTATCGGTTAATTGTCCCTATCGGTTAATTGTCTCTATCGGTTTATTGTCCCTGTCGGTTTATTGTCCATGTCGGTATATTGTCCCTGTCGGTTTATTGTCTCTGTCGGTTTATTGTCCCTATCGGTTTATTGTCCCTATCGGTTTATTGTCATTATCGGTTTATTGTCCCTATCGGTTTATTGTCCCTGTCGGTTTATTGTCTCTGTCGGTTTATTGTCTCTGTCGGTTTATTGTCTCTATCGGTTTATTGTCCCTATCGGATTATTGTCCCTATCGGTTTATTGTCCATATCGGTTTATTGTCCTTATCGGTTTATTGACCCTATCGGTTTATTGTCTCTATCGGTTTATTGTTCATATCGGTTTATTGTCTCTATCGGTTTACTGACTCTATCGGTTTTTTGACCCTATCGGTTTATTGTCCCTAGCGGTTTATTGTCTCTATCGGTTTACTGTCCCTATTGATTTATTGTCTCTATCGGTTTTTTGTCGGTTTATTGTCCCTATCGGTTTATTGTCTCTATCGGTTTATTGTCGGTTTATTGTCCCTATCGGTTTATTGTCTCTATCGGTTTATTGTCGGTTTATTGTCCCTATCGGTTTATTGTCCCTATCGGTTTATTGTCCCTATCGGTTTATTGTCTCTATCGGTTTATTGTCCCTATCGGTTTATTGACCCTATCGGTTTATTGTCCCTATCGGTTTATTGTCCCTATCGGTTTATTGTCTCTATCGGTTTATTGTCCCTATCGGTTTATTGTCTCTATCGGTTTATTGTCCCTATCCGTTTATTGACACTATCGGTTTATTGTCCCTATCGGGTTATTGTCCCTATCGGTTTATTGTCCCTATCGGTTTATTGCCCCTATCGGTTTATTGTCCCTATCGGTTTATTGTACCTATCGGTTTATTGTCCCTATCGGTTTATTGTCTCTATCGGTTTATTGTCCCTATCGGTTTATTGTCCCTAAAGGTTTATTGTCTCTATCGGTTTATTGTCTCTATCGGTTTATTGTCCCTATCGGTTTATTGACAATCGGTTTATTGTCCCTATCGGTTTATTGTCTCTATCGGTTTATTGTCCCTATCGGTTTATTGACCCTATCGGTTTATTGTCCCTATCGGTTTATTGTCCCATTCGGTTTATTGCCCCTATCGGTATATTGCCCCTATCGGTTTATTGTCTCTATCGGTTTATTGTCTCTATCGGTTTATTGTCTCTATCGGTTTATTGTCCCTATCGGTTTATTGTCCCTATATCGGTTTATTGACAATCGGTTTATTGTCTCTATCGGTTTATTGTACCTATCGGTTTATTGTCGCTATCGGTTTATTGTCTCTATCGGTTTTTTGTCCCTATCGGTTTATTGTCACTATCGGTTTATTGTCTCTATCGGTATATTGTCGCTATCGGTTTATTTATCGGTTTATTGTCCCTATCGGTTTATTGTCCCAATCGGTTTATTGACTCGGTTTATTGTCTCTATCGGTTTATTGATTATATCGGTTTATTGTCCCTATCGGTTTATTGTCTCTATCGGTTTATCGTCCCTATCGGTTTATCGTCCCTATCGGATTATCGTCTCTATCGGTTTATCGTCCCTGTCGGTTTATCGTCCCTATCGGTTTATTGTCGGTTTATTGTCCCTATCGGTTTATTGTCCCTATCGGTTTATTGTCTCTATCGGTTAAATGTCTCTATCGGTTTATTGTCCCTATCGGTTTATTGTCCCAATCGGTTTATTGTTCCTGTCGGTTTATTGTCCCTATCGGTTTATTGTCTCTATCGGTTTATTGTCTCTATCGGTGAATTGTCTCTATCGGTTTATTGTCCCTATCGGTTAATTGTCCCTATCGGTTTATTGTCCCTATCGGTTTATTGTCCCTATCAGTTTATTGTCTCTATCGGTTTATTGTCCCTATCGGTTTATTGAACCTATCGGTTTTTTGTCCCTATCGGTTTATTGTCCGAATCGGTTTATTGTCTCTATCTGTTTATTGACCCTATCGGTTTATTGATTATATCGGTTTATTGTCCCTATCGGTTTATTGTCCCTATCGGTTTATTGTCCCTATAGGTTTATTGTCGGTTTATTGCCTCTATCGGTTTATTGTCTCTATCGGTTTATTGTCCCTATCGGATTATTGTCCCTACCGGTTTATTGTCCCTATCGGTTAATTGTCTCTATCGGTTTATTGTCCCTATCGGTTTATTGAACCTATTGGTTTATTGTCCCTATCGGTTTATTTATCGGTTTATTGTCTCTATCGTTTTATTGTCCTTATCGGTTTATTGACCCTATCGGTTTATTGTCCCTATCCTTTTATTGTCTCTATCGGTTTATTGTCCCTATCGGTTTATTGTCCCTATCGGTTTATTGTCTCTATTGGTTTATTGTCTCTATCGGTTTATTGTCTCTATCGGTTTATTGTCCCTATCCTTTTATTGCCTCTATCGGTTTATTGTCTCTATCGGTTTATTGTCTCTATCGGTTTATTGTCTCTATCAGTTCATAGTCCCTATCGGTTTATTGTCCCTATCGGTTTATTGTCTCTATCGGTTTATTGTCCCAATCGGTTTATTGTCCCTATCGGTTTATTGTCCCTATCGGTTTATTGTCTCTACCGGTTTATTGTCCCTATCGGTTTATTGTCCCTATCGGTTTATTGTCTCTATCGGTTTATTGTCCCTATCGGTTTATTGTCCCTATCGGTTTATTGTCCCTATCGGTTTATTGTCCCTATCGGTTTATTGTCTCTATCGGTTTATTGTCCCTATCGGTTTATTGTCCCTATCGGTTTATTTATCGGTTTATTGTCCCTATCGGTTTATTGTCTCTACCGGTTTATTGTCCCTATCGGTTTATTGTCCCTATCGGTTTATTGTCTCTATCGGTTTATTGTCCCTATCGGTTTATTGTCCCTATCGGTTTATTGTCCCTATCGGTTTATTGTCCCTATCGGTTTATTGTCTCTATCGGTTTATTGTCCCTATCGGTTTATTGTCCCTATCGGTTTATTGTCCCTATCGGTTTATTTATCGGTTTATTGTCCCTATCGGTTTATTGTCTCTATCGGTTTATTGTCCCTATCGGTTTATTTATCGGTTTATTGTCCCTATCGGTTTATTGTCTCTATCGGATTATTGTCCCTATCGGTTTATTTATCGGTTTATTGTCGGTTTAATGTCTCTATCGGTTTATTGTCTCTATCGGTTTATTGTCCCTATCGGTTTATTTATCGGTTTATTGTCCCTATCGGTTTATTGTCCCTATCGGTTTATTTATCGGTTTATTGTCTCTATCGGTTTATTGTCCCTATCGGTTTATTGTCCCTATCGGTTTATTTATCGGTTTATTGTCCCTATCGGTTTATTGTCCCTATCGGTTTATTTATCGGTTTATTGACTCTATCGGTTTATTGTCCCTATTGGTTTATTGTCCCTATCGGTTTTTTTATCGGTTTATTGTCCCTATCGGTTTATTTATCGGTTTATTGTCCCTATCGGTTTATTGTCTCTATCGGTTTATTGTCCCTATCGGTTTATTTATCGGTTTATTGTCCCTATCAGTTTATTTATCGGTTTATCGTCTCTATCGGTTTATTGTCCCTATCGGTTTATTTATCGGTTTATTGTCCCTATCGGTTTATTGTCTCTATCGGTTTATTGTCCCTATCGGTTTATTTATCGGTTTATTGTCCCTATCGGTTTATTGTCTCTATCGGTTTATTGTCCCTATCCTTTTATTGCCTCTATCGGTTTATTGTCTCTATCGGTTTATTGTCTCTATCGGTTTATTGTCCCTATCCTTTTATTGCCTCTATCGGTTTATTGTCTCTATCGGTTTATTGTCTCTATCGGTTTATAGTCCCTATCTGTTTATTGTCCCTATCGGTTTATTGTCTCTATCGGTTTATTGTCCCTATCGGTTTAGTGTCCCTATCGGTTTATTGTCCCTATCGGTTTATTGTCTCTACCGGTTTATTGTCCCAATCGGTTTATTGTCCCTATCGGTTTATTGTCTCTATCGGTTTATTGTCCCTATCGGTTTATTGTCCCTATCGGTTTATTGTCTCTATCGGATTATTGTCCCTATCGGTTTATTTATCGGTTTATTGTCGGTTTATTGTCTCTATCGGTTTATTGTCTCTATCGGTTTATTGTCCCTATCGGTTTATTTATCGATTTATTGTCCCTATCGGTTTATTGTCCCTATCGGTTTATTTATCGGTTTATTGTCTCTATCGGTTTATTGTCCCTATCGGTTTATTGTCCCTATCGGTTTATTTATCGGTTTATTGTCCCTATCGGTTTATTGTCCCTATCGGTTTATTTATCGGTTTATTGACTCTATCGGTTTATTGTCCCTATTGGTTTATTGTCCCTATCGGTTTATTTATCGGTTTATTGTCCCTATCAGTTTATTTATCGGTTTATCGTCTCTATCGGTTTATTGTCCCTATCGGTTTATTTATCGGTTTATTGTCCCTATCGGTTTATTGTCTCTATCGGTTTATTGTCCCTATCGGTTTATTTATCGGTTTATTGTCCCTATCGGTTTATTGTCTCTATCGGTTTATTGTCCCTATCCTTTTATTGCCTCTATCGGTTTACTGTCTCTATCGGTTTATTGTCTCTATCGGTTTATTGTCCCTATCCTTTTATTGCCTCTATCGGTTTATTGTCTCTATCGGTTTATTGTCTCTATCGGTTTATAGTCCCTATCGGTTTATTGTCCCTATCGGTTTATTGTCTCTATCGGTTTATTGTCCCTATCGGTTTAGTGTCCCTATCGGTTTATTGTCCCTATCGGTTTATTGTCTCTACCGGTTTATTGTCCCTATTGGTTTATTGTCCCTATCGGTTTATTGTCTCTATCGGTTTATTGTCCCTATCGGTTTATTGTCTCTACCGGTTTATTGTCCCTATCGGTTTATTGTCTCTATCGGTTTATTGTCTCTATCGGTTTATTGTCCCTATCGGTTTATTGTCCCTATCGGTTTATTGTCTCTATCGGTTTATTGTCTCTATCGGTGAATTGTCTCTATCGGTTTATTGTCCCTATCGGTTTATTGTCCCTATCGGTTTATTGACTCTATCGGTTTATTGTCCCTATCGGTTTATTGTCTCTATCGGTTTATTGTCCCTATCGGTTTATTGAACCTATCGGTTTATTGTCCCTATCAGTTTATTGTCCCAATCGGTTTATTGTCTCTATCTGTTTATTGACCCTATCGGTTTATTGATTATATCGGTTTATTGTCCCTATCGGTTTATTGTCCCTAAGGGTTTATTGTCTCTATCGGTTTATTGTCTCTATCGGTTTATTGTCCCTATCGGTTTATTGACAATCGGTTTATTGTCCCTATCGGTTTATTGTCCCTATCGGTTTATTGCCCCTATCGGTATATTGCCCCTATCGGTTTATTGTCTCTATCGGTTTATTGTCCCTATCGGTTTATTGTCTCTATCGGTTTATTGTCCCTATCGGTTTATTGTCACTATTGATTTATTGTCCCTATATCGGTTTATTGACAATCGGTTTATTGTCTCTATCGGTTTATTGTCCCTATCGGTTTATTGTCGCTATCGGTTTATTGTCTCTATCGGTTTTTTGTCCCTATCGGTTTATTGTCACTATCGGTTTATTGTCTCTATCGGTTTATTGTCGCTATCGGTTTATTTATCGGTTTATTGTCCCTATCGGTTTATTGTCCCAATCGGTTTATTGACTCGGTTTATTGTCTCTATCGGTTTATTGATTATATCGGTTTATTGTCCCTATCGGTTTATTTATCGGTTTATTGTCCCTATCGGTTTATTGTCTCTATCGGTTTATTGTCCCTATCGGTTTATTTATCGGTTTATTGTCCCTATCGGTTTATTGTCTCTATCGGTTTATTGTCCCTATCGGTTTATTTATCGGTTTATTGTCGGTTTATTGTCTCTATCGGTTTATTGTCTCTATCGGTTTATTGTCCCTATCGGTTTATTTATCGGTTTATTGTCCGTATCGGTTTATTGTCCCTATCGGTTTATTTATCGGTTTATTGTCTCTATCGGTTTATTGTCCCTATCGGTTTATTGTCCCTATCGGTTTATTTATCGGTTTATTGTCCCTATCGGTTTATTGTCCCTATCGGTTTATTTATCGGTTTATTGACTCTATCGGTTTATTGTCCCTATTGGTTTATTGTCCCTATCGGTTTATTTATCGGTTTATTGTCCCTATCGGTATATTTATCGGTTTATTGTCCCTATCGGTTTATTTATCGGTTTATTGTCCCTATCGGCTTATTGTCTCTATCGGTTTATTGTCCCTATCGGTTTATTTATCGGTTTATTGTCCCTATCAGTTTATTTATCGGTTTATCGTCTCTATCAGTTTATTGTCCCTATCGGTTTATTTATCGGTTTATTGTCCCTATCGGTTTATTGTCTCTATCGGTTTATTGTCCCTATCGGTTTATTTATCGGTTTATTGTCCCTATCGGTTTATTGTCTCTATCGGTTTATTGTCCCTATCCTTTTATTGCCTCTATCGGTTTATTGTCTCTATCGGTTTATTGTCTCTATCGGTTTATTGTCCCTATCCTTTTATTGCCTCTATCGGTTTATTGTCTCTATCGGTTTATTGTCTCTATCGGTTTATAGTCCCTATCTGTTTATTGTCCCTATCGGTTTATTGTCTCTATCGGTTTATTGTCCCTATCGGTTTAGTGTCCCTATCGGTTTATTGTCCCTATCGGTTTATTGTCTCTACCGGTTTATTGTCCCAATCGGTTTATTGTCCCTATCGGTTTATTGTCTCTATCGGTTTATTGTCCCTATCGGTTTATTGTCCCTATCGGTTTATTGTCTCTATCGGATTATTGTCCCTATCGGTTTATTTATCGGTTTATTGTCGGTTTATTGTCTCTATCGGTTTATTGTCTCTATCGGTTTATTGTCCCTATCGGTTTATTTATCGATTTATTGTCCCTATCGGTTTATTGTCCCTATCGGTTTATTTATCGGTTTATTGTCTCTATCGGTTTATTGTCCCTATCGGTTTATTGTCCCTATCGGTTTATTTATCGGTTTATTGTCCCTATCGGTTTATTGTCCCTATCGGTTTATTTATCGGTTTATTGACTCTATCGGTTTATTGTCCCTATTGGTTTATTGTCCCTATCGGTTTATTTATCGGTTTATTGTCCCTATCAGTTTATTTATCGGTTTATCGTCTCTATCGGTTTATTGTCCCTATCGGTTTATTTATCGGTTTATTGTCCCTATCGGTTTATTGTCTCTATCGGTTTATTGTCCCTATCGGTTTATTTATCGGTTTATTGTCCCTATCGGTTTATTGTCTCTATCGGTTTATTGTCCCTATCCTTTTATTGCCTCTATCGGTTTACTGTCTCTATCGGTTTATTGTCTCTATCGGTTTATTGTCCCTATCCTTTTATTGCCTCTATCGGTTTATTGTCTCTATCGGTTTATTGTCTCTATCGGTTTATAGTCCCTATCGGTTTATTGTCCCTATCGGTTTATTGTCTCTATCGGTTTATTGTCCCTATCGGTTTAGTGTCCCTATCGGTTTATTGTCCCTATCGGTTTATTGTCTCTACCGGTTTATTGTCCCTATTGGTTTATAGTCCCTATCGGTTTATTGTCTCTATCGGTTTATTGTCCCTATCGGTTTATTGTCTCTACCGGTTTATTGTCCCTATCGGTTTATTGTCTCTATCGGTTTATTGTCTCTATCGGTTTATTGTCCCTATCGGTTTATTGTCCCTATCGGTTTATTGTCTCTATCGGTTTATTGTCTCTATCGGTGAATTGTCTCTATCGGTTTATTGTCCCTATCGGTTTATTGTCCCTATCGGTTTATTGACTCTATCGGTTTATTGTCCCTATCGGTTTATTGTCTCTATCGGTTTATTGTCCCTATCGGTTTATTGAACCTATCGGTTTATTGTCCCTATCAGTTTATTGTCCCAATCGGTTTATTGTCTCTATCTGTTTATTGACCCTATCGGTTTATTGATTATATCGGTTTATTGTCCCTATCGGTTTATTGTCCCTAAGGGTTTATTGTCTCTATCGGTTTATTGTCTCTATCGGTTTATTGTCCCTATCGGTTTATTGACAATCGGTTTATTGTCCCTATCGGTTTATTGTCCCTATCGGTTTATTGCCCCTATCGGTATATTGCCCCTATCGGTTTATTGTCTCTATCGGTTTATTGTCCCTATCGGTTTATTGTCTCTATCGGTTTATTGTCCCTATCGGTTTATTGTCACTATTGATTTATTGTCCCTATATCGGTTTATTGACAATCGGTTTATTGTCTCTATCGGTTTATTGTCCCTATCGGTTTATTGTCGCTATCGGTTTATTGTCTCTATCGGTTTTTTGTCCCTATCGGTTTATTGTCACTATCGGTTTATTGTCTCTATCGGTTTATTGTCGCTATCGGTTTATTTATCGGTTTATTGTCCCTATCGGTTTATTGTCCCAATCGGTTTATTGACTCGGTTTATTGTCTCTATCGGTTTATTGATTATATCGGTTTATTGTCCCTATCGGTTTATTTATCGGTTTATTGTCCCTATCGGTTTATTGTCTCTATCGGTTTATTGTCCCTATCGGTTTATTTATCGGTTTATTGTCCCTATCGGTTTATTGTCTCTATCGGTTTATTGTCCCTATCGGTTTATTTATCGGTTTATTGTCGGTTTATTGTCTCTATCGGTTTATTGTCTCTATCGGTTTATTGTCCCTATCGGTTTATTTATCGGTTTATTGTCCGTATCGGTTTATTGTCCCTATCGGTTTATTTATCGGTTTATTGTCTCTATCGGTTTATTGTCCCTATCGGTTTATTGTCCCTATCGGTTTATTTATCGGTTTATTGTCCCTATCGGTTTATTGTCCCTATCGGTTTATTTATCGGTTTATTGACTCTATCGGTTTATTGTCCCTATTGGTTTATTGTCCCTATCGGTTTATTTATCGGTTTATTGTCCCTATCGGTATATTTATCGGTTTATTGTCCCTATCGGTTTATTTATCGGTTTATTGTCCCTATCGGCTTATTGTCTCTATCGGTTTATTGTCCCTATCGGTTTATTTATCGGTTTATTGTCCCTATCAGTTTATTTATCGGTTTATCGTCTCTATCAGTTTATTGTCCCTATCGGTTTATTTATCGGTTTATTGTCCCTATCGGTTTATTGTCTCTATCGGTTTATTGTCCCTATCGGTTTATTTATCGGCTTATTGTCCCTATCGGTTTATTGTCCCTATCGGTTAATTGTCCCTATCGGTTTATTGTCTCTATCGGTTTATTGTCTCTATCGGTTTATTGTCCCTATCGGTTTATTGTCCCTATCGGTTTATTGTCTCTATCGGTTTATTGTCCCTATCGGTTTATTGTCTCTATCGGTTTATTGTCTCTATCGGTTTATTGTCCCTATCGGTTTATTGACAATCGGTTTATTGTCCCTATCGGTTGATTGACAATTGGTTTATTGTCTCTATCGGTTTATTGACCCTATCGGTTTATTGTCTCTATCGGTTCATTGTCCCTATCGGTTTATTGACCCTATCGGTTTATTGACCCTATCGGTTTATTGTCTCTATCGGTTTATTGACCCTATCGGGTTATTGTCCCTATCAGTTTATTGTCCCTATCGGTTTATTGACAATCGGTTTATTGTCCCTATCGGTTTATTGTCTCTATCGGTTTATTGACTCGGTTTATTGTCTCTATCGGTTTATTGTCTCGATCGGTTTATTGACTCGGTTTATTGTCCCCATCGGTTTATTGTCCCTATCGGTTTATTGTCCCTATCGGTTTATTGTACCTATCGGTTTATTGACTCTATCGGTTTATTGTCTCTATCGGTTTAATGTCCCTATCGGTTTATTGTCTCTATCGGTTTATTTACTCAATCGGTTTATTGTCTCTATCGGTTTATTGTCTCTATCGGTTTAATGTCCCTATCGGTTTATTGTCTCTATCGGTTTATTTACTCAATCGGTTTATTGTCCCTATCGGTTTATTGTCCCTATCGGTTTATTGTCTCTATCGGTTTATTTATTCAATCGGTTTATTGTCCCTATCGGTTTATTGTCACTATCGGTTTATTGTATCTATCGGTTCATTGATTATATCGGTTTATTGTCCCTATCGGTTTATTGTCCCTATCGGTTTATTGTCCGTATCGGTTTATTGATTATATCCGTTTATTGTCCCTATCGGTTTATTGTCCTTATCGGTTTATTGTCCCTATCGGTTTAATGTCTCTATCGGTTTATTGTCCCTATCGGTTTATTGATTATATCGGTATATTGTCCCTATCGGTTTATTGTCTCTATCGGTTTAATGTCCCTATCGGTTTATTGTCCCTATCGGTTTATTGTCTCTATCGGTTTATTGACCCTATCGGTTTATTGTCTCTATCGGTTTATTGTCTCTATCGGTTTATTGTCCCTATCGGTTTATTGTCCCTATCGGTTTATTGTCTCTATCGGTTTATTGTCCCTATCGGTTTATGGTCTCTATCGGTTTATTGACCCTATCGGTTTATTGTCTCTATCGGTTTATTCATTCAATCGGTTTATTGTTGCTATCGGTTTATTGTCCCGATCGGTTTATTGACCCTATCGGTTTATTGACCCTATCGGTTTATTGTCCTTATCGGTTTATTGTCCCTATCGGTTTATTGTCGGTTTATTGTCTCTATCGGTTTATTGTCCCTATCGGTTTATTGTCCCTATCGGTTTATTGTCCCTATCGGTTTATTGTCCCTATCGGTTTAGTGTCCCTATCGGTTTATTGTCCCTATCGGTTTATTGTCCCTATCTGTTTATTGTCGCTATCGGTTTATTGTCCCTATCGGTTTATTGTCTCTATCGGTTTATTGTCCCTATCGGTTTATTGTCCCTATCGGTTTATTGTCGCTATCGTTTTATTGTCCCTATCGGTTTATTGTCTCTATCGGTTTATTGTCCCTATCGGTTTATTGTCCCTATCGGTTTATTGACTCGGTTTATTGTCTCCATCGGTTTATTGTCCCTATCGGTTTATTATCCCTATCGGTTTATTGTCCCTATCGGTTTATTGTCTCTATTGGTTTATTGTCCCTATCGGTTTATTGACTCGGTTTATTGTCCCGATCGGTTTATTGACCCTATCGGTTTATTGTCCTTATCGGTTTATTGTCCCTATCGGTTTATTGTCTCTATCGGTTTATTGTCCCTATCGGTTTATTGACCCTATCGGTTTATTGTCCCTATCGGTTTATTGTCGGTTTATTGTCTCTATCGGTTTATTGTCCCTATCGGTTTATTGTCCCTATCGGTTTATTGTCCCTATCGGTTTATTGTCCCTATCGGTTTTGTGTCCCTATCGGTTTATTGTCCCTATCGGTTTATTGTCTCTATCGGTTTATTGTCTCTATCGGTTTATTGTCCCTATCGGTTTATTGTCCCTATCGGTTTTGTGTCCCTATCGGTTTATTGTCCCTATCGGTTTATTGTCCCTATCGGTTTATTGTCTCTATCGGTTTATTGTCCCTATCGGTTTTGTGTCCCTATCGGTTTATTGTCCCTATCGGTTTATTGTCCCTATCGGTTTATTGTCTCTATCGGTTTATTGTCCCTATCGGTTTATTGTCCCTATCGGTTTATTGTCTCTATCGGTTTATTGTCTCTATCGAACCCCTCTCGTGATTTTGAGCCCCTCGATTTATGCTCCTCCGACAGCACATTCCAAACCCACGACCCGCTCCCACCTAAAAGGATGAGGGCAGCAGACACATGGGGAACACCCACCACCTGGAAGTTCCCCTCCGAGCCCCTCACCATCCCGACTTGGGAATATATCGGCCGTTCCTTCACTGTCGCTGGGTCAAAATCCTGGAACTCCCTCCCTAACAGCGCCGTGGGTGTACCTACACCACACGGACAAAATCCTGGAACTCCCTCCCTAACAGCGCCGTGGGTGTACCTACACCACACGGACAAAATCCTGGAACTCCCTCCCTAACAGCGCCGTGGGTGTACCTACACCACACGGACAAAATCCTGGAACTCCCTCCCTAACAGCGCCGTGGGTGTACCTACACCACACGGACAAAATCCTGGAACTCCCTCCCTAACAGCGCCGTGGGTGTACCTACACCACACCGGGTCAAAATCCTGGAACTCCCTCCCTAACAGCGCCGTGGGTGTATCTACACCACACGGACAAAATCCTGGAACTCCCTCCCTAACAGCGCCGTGGGTGTATCTACACCACACGGGGACAAAATCCTGGAACTCCCTCCCTAACAGCGCCGTGGGTGTACCTACACCACAGGGACAAAATCCCCGGAACTCCCTCTCTCCCTCCCTCCCTCCCCCGGCCGGGGTCACTCACTGCTGATCGCCTCGTACAAGTGGCTCTGGTAGTCCAGGTAGGCGTAGTCCGGGGCGTTGTAGGGACCCTCACACTGGGCCTGACACTCCTCCAGCTCCAGCAGGTAACCCCGGACAGCGGCCTCCAGCCGAGGGATAGACTCCGCAAACCTCTCCGCCTCGTACAGCCCCATTCCCTCCTCATAGGCAACCTGGAGAGGGAGGGAGAGGGAGGGAGAGGGAGGGAGAGGGAGGGAGAGTGGGAGAATGAGAAAGAGAGAGAGACAGAGAGAGAGAGACAGAGAGAGAGAGACAGAGAGAGAGAGAGACAGAGAGAGAGAGAGACAGAGAGAGAGAGAGACAGAGAGAGAGAGAGACAGAGAGAGAGAGAGACAGAGAGAGGGAGAGAGAGAGAGAAAGAGAGGGGGAGAGAGGGAGCGAGAGGTAGAGATAGAAACGTGGTCACATGATCCCTCCCTTAGCCCCTTCCCCCTCCCCTCTCTCACTCTCTCCCCCTCCCCTCTCTCACTCTCTCCCCCTCCCCCTCACTCTCTCCCCCTCCCTCTCTCACTCTCTCCCCTCCCCCTCACTCTCTCCCCCCTCCCCTCTCTCACTCTCTCCCCCTCCCCCTCACTCTCTCCTCTCTCCCCCTCCCCTCTCTCACTCTCTCCCCTCCCCCTCACTCTCTCCCCCTCCCCCTCACTCTCTCCCCTCCCCCTCACTCTCTCCCCCCCTCACCCTCACTCTCTCCCCCCTCACCCTCACTCTCTCCCCCTCCCCCTCACTCTCTCCCCTCCCCTCACTCTCTCCCCCCTCACCCTCACTCTCTCCCCCTTCACCCTCACTCTCTCCCCCTCACCCTCACTCTCTCCCACCCTCCCCCTCACTCTCTCCCCCTCACCCTCCCCCACCCACCCTCCCCCTCACCCTCACTCTCCCCCCTCACCCTCACTCCCCCCCCTCACCCTCACTCTTCCCCCCTCACCCTCACTCTCTCCCACCCTCCCCCTCACTCTCTCCCCCTCACCCTCACTCTTCCCCCCTCACCCTCACCTCTCCCCCTCACCCTCACCTCCCCCTCACCCTCACTCCTCTCCCCCTCACCCTCACTCTCTCCCCCTCACCCTCACTCTCTCCCCCTCACCCTCTCTCCCCACCCCACCCCCCCTCACCCTCACTCTCTCCCCCCTCACCTCTCCCCTCACCCCTCACCCCACCCCCCACTCTCTCCCACTCACCCTCACTCTCTCCCCTCACCTCCTCTCCCCCCTCACCCTCTCTCCCCCCCCTCACCCTCACTCTCGCCCCCTCACCCTCACTCTCTCCCCCTCACCCTCACTCCCCTCACCCTCACTCTCTCCCCCTCACCCTCACTCTCTCCCCCTCACCCTCTCCCCCTCACCCTCTCCCCCTCACCCTCACCCTCTCCCCCCCCACTCTCTCCCCACTCACCCTCACACTCTCCCCACTCACCCTCACTCTCTCCCCTCACCCTCACTCTCCCCCCTCACCCTCACTCTCTCCCCTCACCCTCACTCTCTCCCCTCACCCTCACTCTCTCCCCCCCTCACCCTCTCCCCCTCACCCTCACCCTCTCCCCCCCACTCTCTCCCCACTCACCCTCACACTCTCCCCACTCACCCTCACTCTCTCCCCTCACCCTCCACTCTCCCCCTCACCCTCACTCTCTCCCCCCTCACCCTCTCCCCCCTCACCCTCACCCTCTCCCCCCCACTCTCTCCCCACTCACCCTCACCCTCTCCCCCCTCACCCTCACCTCTCCCCCCCACCCTCTCCCCACTCACCCTCACACTCTCCCCCTCACCCTCACTCTCTCCCCCTCACCCTCACTCTCTCCCCCTCCCCTCACTCTCTCCCCCTCACCCTCACTCTCTCCCCCTCACCCTCTCTCTCCCCCTCCCCCTCACTCTCTCCCCCTCACCCTCACTCTCTCCCCCCTCACCCTCACCCTCTCCCCCTCACCCTCTCCCCCCTCCCCCTCACTCTCTCCCCACTCACCCTCACTCTCTCCCCACTCACCCTCACTCTCTCCCCCTCCCCTCACTCTCTCCCCACTCACCCTCACTCTCTCCCCACTCACCCTCACTCTCCCCCCTCACCCTCACTCTCTCCCCCTCACCTTCACTCTCTCCCCCCTCACCCTCACTCTCTCCCCTCACCCTCACTCTCTCCCCCTCACCCTCACTCTCTCCCCTCACCCTCACTCTCTCCCCCTCACTCTCTCCCCTCACCCTCACTCTCTCCCCCTCACCCTCACTCTCTCCCCCTCACCTTCACTCTCTCCCCCCCTCACCCTCACTCTCTCCCCCTCACCCTCACTCTCTCCCCCCTCACTCTCTCTCCCTCCCTCTCTCCCCCTCCCCTCTCTCTCGCTCCCCCTCCACCTCTCCTTTGTCACTCTCTTTCCCTTCCTCGCCCTCTCTCTCCCCTCCCTCGTTCTCCCTCTCCTCCTCTCTCTCTGTCTCTCTCTCCCTCCCCCTCACTCTCTCTCCCCTCACTCTCCCTCCTCCCCTCCGTCTC